>NC_060122.1:660614498-660917528 GCF_021461395.2 Schistocerca americana
AGAATGGCCCTGACTAACATTAACCTATACGTTTCACAAATCACTTACCTCACAAAAATCTTCGTTACTCGATCTACTGGAACACAGCGAGCACCATTACTGCCAGCTAAATAAAAGATTCAAACTACTGAAGGCACTAACTACTGATAGGCATAGTTAGCAAATGAAAGATTTTGATAGAGAACAAACAATGTATTTACCTTAATAGTGTTCAAAAGTCATAATATATATATATATATATATATAGCAGTTCATGACATCCAGTCTTACAAATTTCAAAACTCCGCCATTTCTCACCCCACATCCACTACTGCTGGCGGCTCACCTCCAACTGCGCAACGCTACGCGCTGTTAACATCCAGCTGCCCAACACTACAATGGCAGACAACAATGCAAACTAGCCACAGACTGCACACAGCACAGCCAGTGATTTTCATACAGTGCGCTACGTGGCGTTACCAATAAGAAAACCTAAACAGCCTACTTACATAGCCCCCATGCTCCCCACAAAAAAATTTACAAATTGTTTTGGGCACTGGCCAATACATATTTGTTAAAAAAAATTTCACATTTACAATAACAAAGAAATCATATGCACACACTTATTGATACAATGTTGGTCAAAAGATAAAGTTTTCTCACAGTCCATAAAGACAGTCCTGATCGTTCATCACAGTAAAGTAGCAGTGTTTTTCTCAAAGTCTGAGCAGTAAAAGAAAATGCACACAGAAGTAGTGGATTTCCATGCAGTCTTGAAGAAGTAATTTTGTCCTTCCAACGGAAAGACAGTGCTGACTCCCGACATGCAGACAGGTAATGGGCCACAACAGAGCAAACCCACCGCAGAGTCAGTCAAAGTTTTGAAGAATATTGGTAGGTAGGTCATCACAGAGCAGAACCACTGTAGTGCTGGTAGAGATTATGGCATTGGTGGGCTACCAGAGGTGCAGACCCACTGCAGTCCTTGTATAAATAATGGGGGATCATCAAAGATGCAGACCCACTGTAGTCCTTGTAGAGACGGCCAGCAACCATCTGTTGCGACTGTGCAGGTGCACAATCACCATCGAAGAGTCTTGCAGACAATATAGCAAGTCCATAAACCACCACTTATGCACTCACAATTTTTTTTTTTTTTTAATATCCTTAGAACCAGCAATGCTGTTATCCAGTACCTTGCTGAATTATCAACACACGTGCAAGCACTAACAGTCCCAACTTCTCACATACTGTGCAAATACTATGGCCAACAGAAACGTGTGCAGTGAAATGTAACTTAATTTGATGAACTGGTGTCAATTATAAATTTATAACATAAGAATACAATAACAAAGCTACAAAATACATCATTAAAGAACATAACAATACAGATAACATTTGTAGTAATAGGGGCTTTACAAAAGAATAGAAATAAATATATACATCAGTGTAACAGGAATTATGACATAAGTAAATATATAAAATAATGGGAATAGTTTTCGAAACATTAATTTCACACATGAGAATTGAAACAGAACAGAATTAATAATGTGTAAACATATTTACAAAGAAAATGACATATTATAATTGCAGATTATATTTGAGGATAACAGTATTCCTCATCATAGTGAATGTAGCTTAGTACTAGAAAAATTCTAGAACATAAATCTTATTAACTAAACACATAAAGACAGGAAGAACACAAATACCTAAGAGTACACAATACACATAGTGGGATAACACAAGGAAAGGACAAGGTTTGTTTTACTGCAGTATTTTGCAAAGAAAACTTTCTTTACTTCTCGGAGATCTCCCTTCGTTCTTCATTATTTCCAAAAAGTCCTATCTATACCTGCTTTCTGTACTTTTTTCGTATAACTTCTCAATGCATATCTTCCAATTCATTGCAACTCATTCTCTTATATAGTCTACCCCCTCTTAAGCTAACTTAAATCTACTGAGCTCAGATATATATGCCAAGGGACGATGCAATGCAGCAGCACATAACAAATTCAAAATTGTTAAGGCTTTCGTGGCCACTTGTTGACAAACTGCCTATTGGCTTCTGTCTCGGGTTCTTCGGCCGACGTACATATAACGATTTTTCTGACGTTTCGCCAGCACGAGTGGCTGGTATTGTCAAAGCTTCACCCTCCATTGCCGGTGGTAAACTGGAGCCGAGCTCTCGGGCGCAGACTATATGTACCTGGCGCGCCAACATCCGAGGGCTTCTCTGCGGTCATTTCCGGTGTGGTTCTCCTCTTGCTACCTGCGACGGTCGTTCTCTGCAGTACGGGAAGCCAGGATCCGTTTACCATAAGGCTTTCCTCTTCCTTTTTCAAACTGTTCCCGTGTTTTTGAATTTCTACAGCTTCTCTGAACAAGCGCGTGTGATAGTGCTTCTCTACAGCCAGAACACTCGTGTCGGCGAATTTTATTACGTAGTCGGTCTCATTCAGTGCGTGCTCTGCCACGGCCGATTTCTCCACCTGCCCCAACCTGCAATGTCGCTTATGCTCTTTGATCCTGGTGTTGATGGATCGTCCAGTGATTCCGACATAAACTTTTCCGCATGTGCATGGTATACGGTATATTCCCGACATTGCAAGTGGGTCTCTTTTCTCCTTCGCCGATCTGAGACACTCTTTGATCTTCCTTGTCGGTTTGAAAATCGTCTTTACGCCATGTTTGCGCAATATACGGCCGATTCTGTCCGTCACTCTGGGAATGTACGGCAGAAAGGCCGTACCCGACATTTCTTTTTCTGGTTCCTTACTTCGCCGAGTGTTTGGCTCTGTTACACTTCTAATATAATTTGTGGAGTACCCATTGCTCCTCAGGACAATTTCCAGGTGTTGCATTTCTCGTTTGAGGTGATGCGGCTCACATATTCGTCCTGCTCTCGTTACGAGCGTACTAATCATGCCTCTTTCTGGCTCGGGTGGTGGTTTGACAGTTTGTGCAGGTATCGGTCCGTGTGTGTCGGTTTTCGATACACGCTGTGTCCCAGGTTTTCGCCGTCCCTTGTGAGCAGCACATGTCGGGTACGGCCTTTCTGCCATACATTCCCAGAGTGACGGACAGAATCGGCCGTATATTGCGCAAACATGGCGTAAAGACGATTTTCAAACCGACAAGGAAGATCAAAGAGCGTCTCAGATCGGCGAAGGAGAAAAGAGACCCACTTGCAATGTCGGGAATATACAGTATACCATGCACATGCGGAAAAGTTTATGTCGGAATCACTGGACGATCCATCAACACCAGGATCAAAGAGCATAAGCGACATTGCAGGATGGGGAAGGTGGAGAAATCGGCCGTGGCAGAGCACGCACTGAAAGAGACCGACCACGTAATAAAATTCGCCGACACGGAAGTTCTGGCTGTAGAGAAGCACTATCACACGCGCTTGTTCAGAGAAGCTGTAGAAATACAAAAACACGGGAACAGTTTGAACAAGAAAGAGGAAAGGCTTAAGGTAAACGGATCCTGGCTTCCCGTACTGCAGAGAACGACCGTCGCAGGTAGCAAGAGGAGAACCACACCGGAAATGACCGGAGAGAAGCCCTCGGACGTTGGCGCGCCAGGTACATATAGTCTGCGTCCGAGAGCTCGGCTCCAGTTTACCACCGGCAATGGAGGGTGAAGCTTTGATAATGCCAGCCACTCGTGCTGGCGAAACGTCAGAAAAATCATTACATGAACGTCGGCCGAAGAACCCGAGACAGAAGCCAATAGACAGTTTGACATAACAAATTAACGCAAACAGCAATGACAAAAAAATCAAATTGGCAAAGCAAGCAGCAGTAAAATAAATTAGCAGAGCAATTGCAATATTACAAGTAATATAAGCCAATGTGCAGCAAACAATAAAAATAAATCAGTAATAAAATGGCATAACAGAGTAATATAAAGTCAAATTCAGTAACACTATTCCTGGCAAACAGCAGCAGCAAATGAAATAACTTATACCTAAACATGACAAAGCTCAAGCAGAAAAAATATTACACTAAAAATGGCCATGTCTAATACCTATGTCACATCCTAACACTAGAGTGATGCATCACAAAAACTTACTCTGCAAGAAAGTTACCAAGTCATTAAAAAAATTATTTATGCAATTCCTGTGAAGGGAAATGTCTATTTGTGTGCTCTTTTATACGAAAGTATGTAATAAAATTATTCTTTACTGGGTCTGTAGACAGAAAATAGTGATATTAGTACATGTATTAAATTTTATTTTTACCAATGCTGCAGTGCAGCTAGAAACTAGATATTAAACAAAATGAGCAAATATGTACAAAGGAAGGCATGGAACACCATTCGATAGCCATATGGCATTTCATAAGATAGTAAAAAAATCTCTCAACTAGAAATACAGTAGTCAGAACCAGGTGTATAGACATAAAACATTTCTCGTCATTTCATTAGACATTTCAGTAAATATCATAAATTAAGAGCTCCAGAATGTAATCATATGTTTTCAAGTTTGAGCGTGTCGTATTTGCGATGCTTTCTACAAAAAATTTCAATATCGAGGACAATGGCCTCTTTTTTTCTCCACCTGTGTCTCTGAAAGGCACACAGTAATGGCTCTTTTCCAGGCGACTGTCGCGCAGCTGGGTGCTTACAGTGACCTACCGAAATATTTAAATCAGTTTCCGCTACAGTGACAGTTGGACACAAATGAAATTTAACAGATCGAAATATTTGCGTTACAAATCTGTAGATACAAAATCTTATAAATATAACAGTGTCCAAAAAATTTTCGGCAGCATTGTGATACATTCACGCATTTGCACACATTTCATAACTCTTAAAGTACGATTCTTGTTTCCAACATCATTTTTTCACAAACCAGAGTGCATAACCACTACTCATTATTCCTTACCTTATTACACATATACATTTTCGTCGACACGTCTATCTTGCGTCGAGACTTCTTCAATATTTCGTCATAATAAATACGTAGCATAATCAAATTCCTCATCTGGCATCAGCTTATTGATGATAAACATACCTCAACAGCACAATACACATCGTCATCATAATATTAACATCATAACACCTCAGTCAAATCTCAAAATCGTCGTAGCTTCCTCCAATAATTTCAAAACCTAAAAAAAATTCTCTGCTCATTTAAATAGTGTCATCTACCCCAAACGTACTTTAAAAACCATGATCCCATATCAAATATATCATTCAAAGCTCTCATAGTATCACAATGGTTCCGAAAAAATATGAACAGTTCACAAAGTACAGACAAAATACAATTTCATAAGTGTGAAGTTATCCAACTGTGTAATTACGTAAACATCTGTCACTGATGTAGTAAAATAAATGTTTGTCTCTCCCAGTTAAATGACCAGATAGCTGTGTAATTTATGTGTTAGAGAAATATGGTACCGATGTGTAAAGTTGTTCAAGCAAATACCATATTAGCTAGGGCTCCTTGTGCTTGCCAAACACATGGTACACGAAGTAAGTGTGTACCCCCCTGAGGATTAATGTAATTATACCCTCAGGCATTACAGATTACAGCAATGGAATGAAATGTATCATGGAAAACCTTTGTATCACTGTACTTCAAATATCTTTAAAAATAAATGTTTTAAGTACAAAATTAATCACTCAAATACGTGTACTGTAGCACTAAACTGTGCGTCTTGTTGTAAGATAATCTCTGCGGAAGTGTCGTAGTTATCGTCCTCCGAAAGCTAAGTTCTGCAGAAGTCAATGTACTTACCTCATGATAAACAAAAGTGAAATGCTTTGCACATAGATATCTTAGTTATTACGCTTATTGCCGTGATGAAGAAAGTACTGTACTGTAAAGTATTGTTGTGCTACAGAAAAGGCTGTCTCATTGTAGCTATACCACAAAAGTTACTACTAAAACATGTTTTACTTTACAGAAGAATTCAGAAAAACTGTGCAGATATAAAACAGATACACCGCAAAAGCAACATTGTAAATTGTCACTCATTAGTAGCGTCATGATAAAATCGTGTAGCTGTCACATAAACTAACCACTGTGTCATCTGGTATTTCACAGTAAGTACTTTAAATCCAGAATGTATTTTCAAGTAAAGCAAAATGTTGCATTAAAATCTCATTAGCAGTACTGGTAAATGTTCTAAGTACGTGAGCCTTATAGTCGTTACGTAATCGTGCAACTAACAAGCAAGAATGTACACACACAATAACACTGTGTCGTCTGTTCACAATAACAATGCATTCGTAATTTCTGTTTAAATAAGTTTTCTTGGTTCTTGACTGGATATTTAACTTCAAACATTGTTGCATATTAACAGATTCTAAGTCTGACAAAGCTTACTAGCAATGTAAAGTGAAAAGTTATATGGCAAAGACAAAGTTAAAAAGCAGATTATCTCTCAATAAACGGTTTTGCATGTGAAATGTGGTGTAACCCTTTGCTCTTCCTAGTATGCAGAGTTTCAACTTTAATGCAATTATCATGTGGTATACGTTGGTAAAGAATACTGGAATTTTTCTCAAGGTTGGCGTCTATGTTATTTTTCTCTGAGCCAGGTGGCGCACGTGGCTGCCTGCGGTGCGAGTCATTGTCTGTCTCTTTGTTCGCGTGCGTCGTTACTGGGATTTGGAGATCTAACTTCTACAAATTCACGTTGCCGAGAGGGCCCAGCCCTGTTTGAAACCCGCCAGTTCTGATACAATTCAGGTCTGTCGTTACGATTATATCGTCTGTCGTCATGTCGGTAATTTCTGTAATTAATTTCTTGTCGGTCACGTGCTGAAGAACTTCCCCCTGAATCGTAACTGCACAGAGGGCCATTGTGTCTAAAGTTATTCTGTCTCCCTTGATAGTAATTCTTTTGGTTTCCATATTGTCTGTTTCTATGGTTATCACTGTCATATTCATAATTACGGAAGTGCGATCTTTCTCTGTAACTATTACTCTGCCAGTGGTTGTCACACAAGTGGTGTCTATTTTGGTCACGATTTGTGTTGTGAGAATAGCCTTGTTGTGTCCAGTTATTATTTCTTTCATCGCGGAATTGCGACAGATGTGACCTGTAATTGTTGTGTTCCTGTTTTCGCGTTCCGTGATTGTCAGTGTCAATTTCTAATTCTTGTAAGAGTCCCTGAAAAGCTTCAATGTCCTCTTTGCAACGTCCTGCCAAAATAATATGTTGTAAATGTTCAGGTAGTTTGATTAAACAAATGCGGATGAGTTCTGAGGGGCTGTATGGGTTTGACAGGTACTGATTCTTGTGCAACATGTCTTCAAAATATTTGACAAGAATGGAAAAGTCAGATTGTTCGAAATGTTTCATCATTATGATGCTATGTTTTACTCGGTCTTGTGTAGCTTGAGACCAATACGCTGAGAGGAAGGCATGATAAAAATCTCCTTCACTGCGACAATCGTGAATGACCGATCGCATTCTTACAGCTGGTTCATTCTTCATTCATCAGAGAATTGATGGAGCCATGCTTGTGGATGAATGTCGTTGCCAGAATTCTTAAATGTTTTGAATTTACGTGTAGTGATGAACAGCTTATAGTCAAAATCATCATGTCGGCGAGTCGCATATCGGTCATTGTTACATCGTTTCGGCGGTTCCATTTCAAAATTCGGTGCACATTGCCAATTTCTTTCATAATTTTCGAAGTGCCCTGTGTTATTATTTAGTGGCTGTTCCGTATTTCTATGTCCCCCTTCCCGTACTGGAGCGCGAGTGTGCTCTGAAATATGAAATTTTTGTATTACTTGTGCCAACTGATCTTGTACTTCCTGGATTTCTCTTTTGTATTGCGTATTAATTTGATTCTGATTTTGTTTGAATTTCTTAATTTGTTCATACACTTCTGTGTCAGTGATGGCTACAGGTCTTGTGTCATTCAGATCATCATCTACCTTTGCAGATAAGTTAGTGAACTGATCCGAAAGTTCGGATACTTTCTCCGATAGTACTTATTTCCTCAGTGTGTTTTTCTGAACCAAGTTTCAGAGTGTCCATTTGTGTTGAAATCGTATCTACTGTGTCCTTTAAGTTTTCTTGAGTTTTTGCAAGTTGCGTAACTGAATCGGTAGATGCAACTGAGTCAATTTTAGCTTGCAAGGTGTCGTGATTTTCATGAACAATAGTTTGCAGTTCTTTTATGGTTGCTTCGTGATTCTGTAATGCATTTTCATGACGCGAAAAAATAGGTTGGAAATGCTCACAAATTTGTGTTTTTACGTCATTACAGACTGTTTGACACTTCGATTCGATGTTATGTAACTCAGTAGTTGAATCTTCACGTGTTTGTTCAAGCGTAGTGTCTAACTTTTGAAGATTTTGTTCCATTGTGTCTAACTTTTTAAGATTTTGTTCCACTGTGTCTAACTTTTGAAGATTTTGTTCCATTGTGTCTAACTGTTGCTGTGTTTGTCTCTGGTGTTGTTCCATTGTGTCGAACTTTTGAAGATTTTGTTCCATTGTGTCTAACTTTTGAAGCCTTTGTCCCATTTGTTGCAGTAACTGTAATAACAGTGCACTGGTGTCTGAAACATGTTCCTCAGTGCTTTTCGGCAGTGAATTTGCACCGGCAACATTCACATTTTCACAAGCAGAAAATGTGTCTTGACTTATTTGAGAAAACGGTGAGGACCCAAAACCTGAATCTACAGTATTTGCGAAATTGTGTCCTGTCATTTCGGATTCCTGAGGCGAGCTATTTCCGACCGATCGATCAATAATGCTTCCCTGTTCACTAATTGTTTCACTGTCTATGCCATTATTTGCCGCCCGCTCCATTTCCCTATGCACAATTACCAAATTACTAGTTTGAACATTAGTTAATTCATTACACGGTGGCGCTAACACACTGCTTTCGTCTTCACTGTCATTTCTCAGTTTACTTTGGAGCCTAGTATTACGTTTTTCACACGCCATTATTGTCACAATATTTCACACGACAACACAGAAAAACACAATTTGAAGAGCAAAATAAGAGAACACATTAACATAGCACTGAAAATAATATCTAGTTAATTGCGAGCGCAGTAACGAAGATTTTTGTGAGGTAAGTGATTTGTGAAAGGTATAGGTTAATGTTAGTCAGGGCCATTCTTTTGTAGGGATTATTGAAAGTCAGACTGTGTCACGCTAAAAAATATTGTGTGTTAGTTTAAGCACAGTCATGTATAATTGTTCTAAGGGGACGTTTCATATGGCGACCCTGCCAGGATATGAACCTGGAGTCTTCTGATTTTCATACAGAGCGCTACGTGGCGTTACCAATAAGAAAACCTAAACAGCCTACTTACACCACGGACTCAACATGATTCACCATGAAGGGTTAAGAGAAGCCTCACCTGTGCAGAAGTTTTTTATCTGTCTGTAAAAGACCTTCTTCCAGAATGCTGTCTCTTTTGGAGAAAACAACTCCAGTACACTCGTCATGAGGGGTTTGGAGGTATCTGATGAAAGCCATTCTGGCCTCCTCCTGAAATCCATTCTAGTCCTAAACAAGTTTACGACTCTGCCATGTTCTCTTAAGAAAACCCTTAACTTCCACTGTCTAGCCTCAGTATCAACTTTTGAAAGCCTCCACCGTACTACAGGGAAAACGAAACAGCAAAACGAAAACAGCCACTGGCAAAGCTGACCTAATCTATTACAGAGCAGCATAACTGAATGACTACTTGATCAAGGTAATTTGCATGTCCTCCTCTGAAATATGTTAGTGGAGAGTTTCCGTTGCCCATGTAACACACAATACTTTTATATCGAAGGGTGCTTGCTTTACTACATATTTAATGGTGCATACTTAACGTCAGACGTTTCCATACGATTTATAAATGGAGAGAGTCGGCACACAAGCAACAAGCCATTGAATTTTCATGTCACTTTTATGATGAAATTAACAAATAATGTTTCTAAACCAATGAAATTTCCAGCTAAAGAAGTATGAAGTCCTTCTCGAAGTCTAGTATTACCCTCACATTCTTGCAGTGCCAGGAAGAGTCTACGATACATTCGACTTTCGAGAAGGTAGGTTTCCGACGAGGTATAGAAAGATTTTTGGAACTCTAAGGCAAGTAAGCATAGGCTATAGGGAAAGTATCGTCATACGCAACATGTAAAAGAACCCACTTAAATTTAAGTTCGAGATAACTGGACTTACAAAACAAACAACACATTCCGGAAAAGGCCTTGAAGGCCCAAAGGTACCAACTGGCCACAGTGTCATCCTCAGCTCATAGGCATCACTGGATGCGGATATGGGAGGGGGGGGGGGGGGGGATGTGGTCAGCACACAGCTCTCTTGGTCATTGTTACTTTTCGTGATCAGCGCGCTACTTCTCAATCAAGCAGCTCCTCAGTTGGTCTCACAAGGGCTGAGTGCACCCTGCTTGCCAGCAACACTTGGAAGACCCAGTCGGTGACGCATTCAAGTGCTAGCCAAGCCCAACAGCGCTTAACATCGATAATCTGACGAAAACCAGTGTTACCACTGTGACAAGGCTGTTGGCGGCTGGACTTACAACTTGTAAGACAAAATATGCTACTGACCTAAGGATGATCATGTACACTGAAGATGAACCGAGAGCTCCTCCAATATTCCAGACAGTTGTTCCAATTTTAACGTCAGGCAACTCCAATTTATATGGTGTGATCTAGGTCTTTTAGATTTTCCCAGTATTCCACCTATCACATTGTCATCCCCATGTAGGAGAAATAGTTTGCTGCCTTGACACTGCCTCTCACAGAGTTGATCTTGAAGAATTTACCACGTATATAGCTGTTGAATGTATCATACATATTTCAAAGCGCTCGTCAGGTGTACTCATTGTCCTACTAACAAGATCGAGGCTGTTAGACACTTTAGAGCAGAACAAGGATACACAACGAATTGCAGTCATCTGTGAATGGAATTATATGTAGCGAACAGATCAGAAAAATAGTACCGAAATCAGTGAAACTCGTAGCCACCATTAATGACAGCATGGTGTTTGTTAGGAGCTCTTCAATCCAGTCAAAAATCTGACGTGACATTTCGTATTTTGCTCATGTGGTGACATCTCAGAACTGTATTTAAGATGGACCACATGTCATGAACACTACATGTTCCAACACTTATTTGATAACATAATCAAAGTGTATTTTAAGTTATGTGTGCCATAGACTGACCCTCTCCATAGCGATGCATACTGTAGAGCAGTATTTTCCAACCCTTTTGAATACGCAACCCCTTTCCAAGTAAAAGTATTCTGGCGACCCCCAGAACCGTAATAAAAGTATGTCAGCGATTTCAAAGGCAATGTATTTGATTTTCTTTCTATTGATATTATACTGATGGAGAAATTAAATGAAATATGAAAAGAGGTCGCAGTGCCCTGCGGGCAGAGATATAATTATATTCTTTCCTGCGGTAGACGCGTGAGTGTGAGAAGGGGTCACCGAGGGCATAGTCGTGCGGTTTCGGTCACTACAATCAGTTGTCCGACTACGCCAGCAAGTACGGACGTGATTATTGTCTTCGCGCTTCCTTGTGAGCGAGCATAAAATGGACAAGTTTCAGAACGGGGAATTACGTAATTTTAATACAAAATGCCATTTCACATAGGCCTATGTTTTTGTATTACAGAACGCCTAGTTTTCAGACATGTTGCAGGATGGTTATTTCATTTACTTTCATTCAGTTTCAAAGAAGACAACATTTCTGTTTAATTAATTGTAATATTTAGTATATATTTTTACAAATGATGGTACTAGTATTTTGTAAAATTTTTTCAACTCTTTTACAAAGCATTATCAAAAAAAAAAACAATGAATCACTTCACGGAAATCATCACAAATAACTACATGAAAGAAATGAGGAATTAACCAGGCGACCAGCAACGACGATTCTGTGGGAATCGCGATAAAGCCATAGAACTAGGAAAATGGGAACAACGACAGCATGAAGTGTGTAAATTAAAACTGAGTTGAGCTCAGGCATCCTAGACCCGTTCGGTAGACATTGCTGTACTTCGTGCCTTGTCTCACTGCTGCCAACCCTAGCGATCTATTGTTTGGTTCGAAGAGTGTTACTGAAATGCATTCTAATAACCGTGGTGCCACATCTTGCACGTGAACTGTGCTGTCTGCTTCTTGTTGCAGCCATTTTGTATCACATTTTTAAGTGAGCATCTTCTAAACGCGCTTTCATAAATTTTTCTCTTTCCGTGGGATATTTTATCACAGCAGATGATTGGCACGTAAACTAAGTTGTCAAGAATACACAAGACGCTGCCAATGCACCGCCTTTCCAGCCCAGAAGTTGATGTGGTCCTTTCCCTCCCCCTGCAAACCTCTCAGAGGTAAATACCATGAGTACAAGACTTAGTGACTCTCGCTGTCCTAGTTCCAATCCGCAAAAGTGGGAAGAGATCGTTAGACATCATTTTGCTTCTCACTGTTGGAAGTTTTTGCGTATTTGAACTCACAAAAACGTTTAAATTAAATTTGTATTCATTATTACAAATAAGTACGAGATCAGAGCTTGAGTTAATCTGCAAGCTGCTTGTCACTTCCGTGAGACATTTATACCATAGCAGATGATCGTCATGAAACATACGTCGCCAGCCATGCAGCAACTGCTTTCTCCTGCGACCGCGACCCTCTGAGCAAGGCTTTGCGACCCTGCTGTAGAGTACAAGCATCTCAGGCTCACAATATTGCAATGTTTACAATTATTTCATAGAAAATGACTATTACAAAGAGGCACATAATCATTCTCTCATTGCTCTGTTTCTAAGTTCAGTAGGAAAGGCAACGACTAACAGTGAAATACGATATACTCCACAATGCAGTGTATGAAGGTTGACAGAATATACATGGTGACCTTTCTAAAGCTTCAGGCTTAGCAGATGCAGCATCAAATTCAATAACGCTCCACACACACAATACAGTGTACGCAACACCCACTGCACACACCACATCTTGCCACAAACTACACACCACGTACAACACCTACCACACACTACACCATACTTCACCACACACTACAAACCCCATATATGACACAGAAAACGTCGCACCACACACAACATACACAACACGCCGGACACCATACACAACACTGTGGGGTATTAAATCATTTCTGAGGAATTGTGAAGGCGCTCATATTGGAAAATGTCCTGTAACAGTTCATACAAATGTATGGGTCAACATTCAAACAGTAGATCCCACAGATAATTTAGTAAGGTAAATTTATACTACAGATAGCAATATCTTCCCAGCTAGCTGTAGTAGTTGATTCATACCCACAGGTTATCTACCTTCTGTATCAGATGACTACACCCTCTTATAATGAATGACAGGTTCATTTTTTTAACTAACGCTGATTTACACTGTAGGTACTCATTGCTGTGTTGGAAATATCAAACATTAAACTCCAACTATCAGTCCTATAAACAGAATGTGATCTACTGTCGGGGCTAGCGCTACAGTTTTAAGCGATTCCTCACATAATTTTATGAGTTCTAGGTTGTACAAAGGACATGTAACATTGCCATCAGATTTCTATCTAGCACTCACCCTTGCTATCAAGGTTTGCTGACCATCAAGAATATATTGCAGCAGCACGCTAAATTGGTTCTAAGCTCCATGATACACTCAGTTGTTTCCAGTCTTTGAGTTTCCACGATCTCCAAGTTATATACCTCTAGCGTTGCATAGTGCATCAGAGGATATGGTGTTACTCTCTGCAACGTTAAACGTTTCGTTGTAAACTTGTCATGTGATCAGGAGTTCAATGTAGTGTTTATTTACGAAAATCCACGATTTTATTACTTGAAAATAGTGCTGTTAGATCATGATTGATATAAATTATGGCAGAAATCGGTACGAATAACTCCAGTGCTCAGCTCTCATGTTTCTGGGTTATGGTATGTAAGATCCACCGAAGAACAGTGAAGATATTTCTCAACAAAGAGAATACCATTCAGTGCACTCACTTTCAGATCCCTGATACTTCTCAGCAAAACCTTTCAACTCCAGATAACCTTATGTGTACAGATTTTATGAAACTGTTTGGTACATCATTACAGAGGTCATCCACCAAAATATTTCAGAAGAAGTCTCTGCTATGAATTGCCAGCATGTTATTCATTCTGACATTCCAACACCATAAACCACTGAGCATAATAGCGGTATTTCTATGACTTCACCCCTACACTGTTCTAAGTTTAGAATCCTAGATAGCGATCCATAACGTGACTGATGATGTCAGTATCCAAGATGTTTGAGCATACGTGCAATCGTTTGACCTCAACAGTTATCTTCAGATCCAAGCTTACTAGCTGTCAAGCGGACCTACTAGTTGTTCTCTGTACTTCATAGTTAAAGGAATATCATCATCATTTAGCATCATCCGAGGTGTACCACCTCCAGACGGAAACAAGTGACTCACACACTCTATACTAAGCATCAAACTATACTAAGCATCAAACTATCCCTATCCTTAATGTGTATTATTCGTTGTATGTATATGTGTTTGTGTGTGTTTTTCGTGTTTTTTTTTTATTTTTTGCTCAGTTCAACAGCAGTGCCTGTAACATCTGAACAACAGCAGCAGAAGCAACAGCACCAGAAATCAAGTCAGCACACAGACAACCTGCCTGATGCAGAAGCTGGAGCTCTGAAATGGAAATGAAAGCGTGGAGACTAGTTTTCGTACTTCGAATTTCAACAATATCCATTACCAGCACCACTAACTCAGCCCATTATATCCGGTGCCTGAACAATTCATCAAGCCTCGCCTAAGTCTTTACAGAATGCTGTTGTTCAACACTACCTATCAACTGACCACCAGCAGATGAGAGTGTATCAAGGTTGGTTTAGTACCTAGCTTAGACTTTGAAGTTGTAATAGAAATAGAGAATGTCCTGAAGAGTACAAAGATTCCTATCAGTGATACGCTGTGGGGCTAGCTGCTGAGCAACCTGACCTGACCTGTAGCAGCAACAATGCATGCATCATCAACGTGTTTGGCGGTGATACGATTATGTTAACATCTCAAGACCCAGAAAAATGTGAATATTTGAAGCTTCCAGGTGTCACGAAACTGCTCCATGTTACTCTTTCTTGTGCGAGCCTCTTCATCTCTGAATAACTACTGCAACTTACAACTTGCTCAATCTGCTTAGTGTATTCATCTCTTCTTCATCCTCTACAACTCTTACCAACCACACTTCCCTCCAGTACTAAACTGGCGATCCCTTGATCTCCCAGAATATGTCCTATCAACTGATCCCTTCTTTGGTCAAGTTGCACCACGAATACCATGTCTCCCCAATTCTATTCAGTGCCTCCAAATTAGTTACATGATTGATCTATCTAATATTCAGCATCCTTCTGTACCACCATGTTTCAAAAGTTTCTATTCTCTTTTTATCCAAACTGTTTATCGTCCATGTTTCACTTCCATACGTCTACACTCCAGATAAATTCTTCCAGAAAAGGCTTCCTAACAATCAGATCTACAGGGTGGTCCATTGATCGTGGCCGGGCCAAATATCTCACGAAATAAAAGTCAAACTAAAAAACAACAAACAACGAAACTTGTCTAGCTTGAAGGGGGAAACCAGATGGGGCAACGGTTGGCCCGCTAGATGGCGCTGCCATAGGTCAAACGGATATCAACTGGTTTTTTTTTTTTTAATAGGAACCCCCATTTTTATTACATATTCGTGTAGTACGTAAGGAATTATAAATGTTTTAGTTGGACCACTTTTTTCGCTTTGTGATAGGTGGCGCTGTAATAGTCACAAACATATGGCTCACGGTTTTAGACGAACAGTTGGTAACAGGTAGGTTCTTTAAATTAAAATACAGTTTATTTCGGTTGTTCCAATGTGCTACATGTACCTTTGTGAACTTATCATTTCTGACAACTCATGTTGTTACAACGTGATTACCTGTAAATACCACATTAATGCAATAAATGCTCAAAATTATGTCCATCAACCTTAATCCATTTGGCAGTACGTGTAACGATATTTCTCTCAACAGCGAGTAGTTCGCCTTCCGTAATGTTCGCACATGCATTGACAATGCGCTGACGCATGTTGTCAGGCGATGTCAGTGGATCACGATGGCAAATATCCTTCAACTTTCCCCACAGAAAGAAATCCGGGGACGTCAGATCCGGTGAACGCGCGGGCCATGGTATGGTGCTTCGACGACCAATCTGCCTGTCATGAAATATGCTTTTCAATACCGCTTCAACCGCACGCGAGCTATGTGCCGGACATCCATCATGCTGGAAGTACATCGGCATTCTGTTATGCAGTGAAACATCTTGTAGTAACATCGGTAGAACATGACGCAGGAAATCAGCATACATTGCACCATTTAGATTGCCATCGATAAAATGGGGGCCAGTTATCCTCCCTCCTATAATGTCGCACCACACTTTAACCCGCCAAGGTCGCTGATTGGGGTTGGGTTCTTTGAGAGAGGATACCAGACAGCGACGTCATCCGTCTCATCGGATTAGGGAAGGACTAGGAAGGAAGTCGGCCGTGCCTTTTCAAAGGAACCATCCCGGAAATAGCCTGGAGCGATTTAGGGAAATCACGGGAAACCTAAATCAGGATGGACGGACGCGGGATTGAACCGTCGTCCTCCCGAATGCGAGTCCGTTGTGCTAGCCACTGCGCCACCTCGCTCGGTAAGGTCGCAGATGTTCCACTCGTCGCAGCCATCGTGGATTTTCCGTTGCCCACTTGTGCATATTATGCCGGTTTACGTTACCGCTGTTGGTGAATGACGCTTCGTCGCTAAATAGAACGCGTACAAAAAAATCCGTCATCTTACCGAAATTTCTCTTGTGCCCAGTGGCAGAACTGTACACGACATTCAAAGTCGTCGCCATGCATTTCCTGGTGCATAGAAGAGTCAGTCTATGGTAGACACATCTTATAAATTGTTCTTTTATTATGTTGTCAAATATATATTGGAACATAAAGTTTGTGCTCCTGACTTCTGATCAGTGTTAAATATAGTTCTCAGATGTCTCCATATGAGCAAAATATGGAATATCATGTCGGATTTATGACTGGATTGAAGAATCCCTAGAAAAAGCATGCTGTTCTTAGTGATGAGTACTACAAGTAATTATACAGATTTTGATAATGTTTTTCGGATGTGTTCAACACATGTAATTCGTTTAAACATGACTGTGATTCATCATGTTTGCTTGGTCTGCTCTAAAATGTCTAACTGCCTTCAACTTCTGGGTAGGGCAATGAGTCTGGCCGAAGTACGCTTTGAAAGGTGTGTGTGGCCCATTTAGCATATATTCATATGGTACATTCTTCAAGTTCATCTCTGTGAGAGACAGCTTCAAGGCTGCAAACCATTTCTCCTACATGGAGATGACAATGTGGTAGCAGGAGGAATGCTGAATAAAATCATCAAGAAAAGCATAAGATCATATCACATAAATTGGCTCATATATATTTTCCCACAGCTTCCCACTTTACTGAATGGGAGTGGACCGTAAAACCCTCTTATCGTTTATCAACAATCGCTACTGGAAACTTAACTAGAATGTGAAGTTAGATTCTACTCGAGTTAATTTTTACCATCGCCACATCATAGACTAACGAAGCTCTATTCTGTTGGTTTCACTATATGTTGCAGTACCACTGTTAGATCTTCCTGTGTTTTCTGTAGACCAATAAGGAATCGTCCTGGAGGTAGTAATGTAGGACTCAACTCCCCATGCACTGCATGGCGTATTGCTTCTGGTATTGTTAATTACACTCTAGCATCCCCCATGTTACATACTAGTGACTGTAAGGGTCTTGATAATGCGACTTGATTATCTATCAGTGCTTCCACGTGCCCTGCTTGCTCTGTAGTCAGTCTCCACAATATTTGCGAGTATTATTTAATACACTCTGTAACTGCATCGCATGCAACTCTCAAACTGCATTATCCCTATCCACTGCTCTCCAGCATTTAATTTAGTTCCCGAATATCATCAGTATCCATAGTGCCAAAGATTGTCTCCCAGCTGTGTCCAGCTATTCCCTTTATTGACGCAGAAATGTGTGGTACTGGATCTATCACTTGGCATAACTGTTCTTTAGTTGTTCGTATGAGAAATGCAGGCCTTAGTACTGCCCTCGGTCCTCTTCCAACTTTCCTTCCTCTTGGGCTCAAGATATAATTTGGCGAACGTATCCTCTGCATCTGCACCTCATCCCTTACTTCCCATGCTTTATAAGCCAATCTCAGTGTCCAACAAAGACTGTGTAGTACTCCATCCTCATGGCTGGAGAACAGTACTCCTCCTTCAAGGTGCTGATTCTGAAGTGTATCCACTACTTCTCCACTGAATAGGTGTAGCATTTCCACAGTTATATCATGCATCATGGTCTTCCTCAAAGGTAATGACATCTGGGGAAAAGGAACCTACATTACTTTTCCTCCCCCTTCCGAAATGCCAGACTCCCATGGCCCATAGCAAAATGAACCAACACGTTCTGCTATGTTGACAAACCTTTCTTCTACTTACAAATTGTATTATCTGCCAGACAGACTGCTAGAAACATGTCAAAGTAACTGCTAGAAATATGTCAAAGTAAAATGCAAATCTCCCCATACTAACAAAAAAGTATGACCATAGCAAAATGAGAAAAGTGTATGAACACAACATAATGTAACACAAAGTTTCACCATACATAAGTTATCATAAAACTAAAATACTCTCAAAGCTATACAAGTAAGTTTTGTCACTTACTCATGTGACCCGTGTACGGAAGGTTTCTTACATGGACTGTGTGAAAAATTCCAATTCCTTCTTTCCTTCCCTTCTTGTCCATTTTCTTTCCAAGAAGTGGCGCTGGCACTTTCGGTAAGGCATGTGGAATATATTAATAGGGCTGACGCATTGCATGTGAACATTGATGGCTCACTTCTGACGCCGCTTACTGGCGACGTCATTTCCCCATCATGTGGCCTCTGATTCTGTGTATTAAATTTCTTCATTTTATCTTTTGTTTTATAGGGTCTAGTTAACATCGTCGACTATCGAATTCTGTATTCTGGCAACATAATTGTATGCAGTCCCATATTCTCCTGACACTTGAGCACCTTAGTAACTGCCATATGTCTTTCAACGTTTTAGCAAAATTTCATATGAATAAACAAAACAAAGCAGCCCAGCTGTGTTATCAAGGTAATTTGCTTCAGATGACTAGTTTCGCGCAGCACTTACGCCAAATTCAAATACTGTTTATCAAAGAACATTTTATATAGGACCGTTCAATGTTCTTTGGTAAACAGAACCCAAATCCAATTGTTTGAATCAAATTTCTTTGGCTGCGATGGTTCATTTTCTTTATTTATATCATCAGCCACAGGCAGACATCTGCGAGAGGGATGGACCTCCACAAATTCTGTATAGGTGCCAAGTTCTTCCCTATTTTATTTTTAATTACCTCAAAAAGCTTTTCGAAAGAAACTTGTGACTTAATTAGCCCAGAGTTCTATGATTTATAGGTAACACCTGAAACACATGCCCTGTAGATTAAACGCAACATTTCGTTTTTACAATTACATAACGTGAAATGGAGAAACCTCAGCCCTTTAGTCAAGTATTGCTTGGGGAATCTAGCAGTGGTTTCAGATGGTAACAGAGCATGCTTACAATCCACAGACCTCTGGGTTACGGACCCGGCACACTTCCACTGGTGGGAATAGTTGTGTGGACAGCTGGGGTTTATCCCTTTTGCAATATTTAACTGACAGCTGATTACAACACCCAAGTCAGGGACCAAAACCAACAACCAATTAGGTAATTAACCACACAGCAAGTACTGCTCTGCCATGCTTAACGTTATGTGAGTTTCACAATGTACTTAGGAATGCGACCATGGTCAACTTCATATACACTGAAGTGTCACCTCACGTGGATACAAACAACTATATACAGCAAGTGAGCCTCTTTAACTGATGTAAGATATTGAGAGATTCCAGGGCACTCTCACTTTTGATACAGTGGCATGCTGCTTAATGTTCATAGCGAAGGTGACCTTTATTACTTGGTTGCTGTGAAACGTCCCCTTATAACAATTATGCACGACTGTACTTAACCTGACACACAATATTTTGTTAGCGCAACGCAATCTGACTTTCAAAATTCCCTACAAAAGAATGGCCCTGACTAACATTAAACTATATCTTTCACAAATCACTTACCTCACAAAAATCTTCGCTGCTCAAGCTACTGCAATACAGCGAGCGCCACTACTGCCAGCTAAATAAAAGATTCAAACTATGGAAAGCACTAACTACTGATAGGGATAGTTAGCAAATGAAAGATATTAATAGAGAACAAACAATGTATTTACCTTGATATCATCATATATAAATATAGCAGTTCATGACAAATTACAAACCTCCGCCATCTCTCTCCCCACATCCACCACTGCTGGCGGCTCACCTCCAACTGCGCAACGCTATGCGCTGTTCACAGCCAGCTGCCTAACACTACAATGGCGAGTATTACAACAATGCAAAGCAGACACAGACTGCCCACAGCACAGCCAGTGATTTTCATACAGAGGTGGCGTTACCAATAAAAAAACCTAAACAGCCTACTTACATAGCCCCCATGCTCCCCACAAAAAATTTTACAAAATATTTTTGGGCAGTGGCCAATAATGATTTCATAAAATTTTTCATAATTACAATAACAAAGAAATCAAATGCACACACTTATTGATACAATGTTGGTCAAAAGCTAAAATTTTCTCACAGTCCATAAAGACAGTCCTGATCATTCATCACGGTAAAATAGTAGTGTTTTTCTCAAAGTCTGAGCAGTAGAAGAAAATGCACACGGTAGTAGTGGATTTCCATGCAGTCTTGACTCTTGACATGCTGACAGGTAATGGGCCACAACAGAGCAAACCCACAGCAGAGTCATTCGACGGTTTGAAGAAGATTGGTAGGTAGGTCATCACAGAGCAGACCCACCGTAGTCCTGGTAGAGAGTATGGTATTGGTGGGGCACCAGAGGTGCAGACCCACTGCAGTCCTTGTAGAAAGTGTGGACGGGCCCACTGTAGTCCTGGTAGCGATGACCAGCAGCCATCTGTTGTGATTGTGCAGGTGCACAATCACCAGTGAAGAGTCTTGCAGTTAATATAGCAAGTCCATAACCACCACTTGTGCACTCACAAAGTTTTTTGAAATTGTCCTTAGAACGAGCAATGCTGTTATCCAGTCCCTTGCTGAATTATCAACACACGTGCAAACACTAACAGTCCCTACTTCTTACATATTGTCCATATACTACGACCAACAGAAACGTGTGCAGTGAAATGGAACTAACAAGTTAATAATATCATGAACTGGTGACAATTACAATTTTATAACATAAGAATACAATAACAAAGGTACAAAATACATCATTAAAAACATAACAATACAGATAACATTTGTAGTACAGGCTTTACAAAAGAATCGAACTAACATATACATCAGTGGAATTATGACATGAGTACATACATAAAAGATCACAATAACTTTTGAAACATCAACTTTACACATGAGCATTAAAACAAAACAGAATTAATAATGTCTAACATCTTTACAAAGTAAATAACATATTATTAACGCAAATTATATTTGAGGATAACAGTATTCCTCATCATAGTTCATGTAGCTGAGTATGTGAAAAATTCTACAACAAAAGTCTGATGAGGTAAACATATAAAGACAGGAAGAACATATATACACAAGGGTACCCAAACACATAGTGGGATAACACAAAAGGAAAGGACAGGGTTTGTTTCATTGCAGTATTCTGCAAACAAAACTTTCTTTGCTCCTTGGAGATCTCCCTTCATTCATCATTATTCCCAAAAAGTCCTATCTAAGGCTGCTTTCTGTATTCTGTTCATATTTCTTTCAAAATAATTATTTCTGATTGTACAATACTCATTTGGGCCCAAAACGTATTCATATAACTTTCAAAACATTCTTTCCCTATTCTCCATAGTTAGGTTCTTATATAGTCTACCCCCTCTTAAGCTAACTTAAATCTACTGAGCTCAGATGCTAAACTAAGGGACGAGGCAATGCAGCAGCACATAACAAATTAACACAAACAGCAATGCAAAAAAATGGAAAATTGCAAAGCAAGCTACAGTAAATATAAATTACCAAGCAATGCAACATTACAACTAATATGAGCCAATGTGCAGCAACAAAAAAATAAATCTAGCTTAGCAGAGTAACACAAATTAAAGTTCAGTAGCACTATGCCTGGCAAACAGCAGCTTATATCTAAACATGACACAGCTCAAGCAGAAAAAATAGTACACTAAAGATAACAATGCAGATAAGGGAAATGTATAATCACATCTTAATGTCTAAGTAATTAAAGTGGTGCACCACAACAACTTATTGTAAAAAGAAATATTACCATGTACTTGAAAAGAAAATTATGTGTTACTGTTACTAGTTCCTTCTTATTGTTCTTTCCTTTCCAAGTGCTCCTTTTTTAAAGAATGTGGATCATAAAATAATTATTTAATAGATATGTTGACAGAAAGTGTTCACATTAGCAAATGCATTTTATTTTATAAAAGCAATGCTGCAACACAGCTGGAAACCAGATATCAAGTGAAATAAGCAACTACGAAAAGCAAAGCATAAAAATATCATTCAATAGTCATGTGGCATTTCGTAAGTCAGTAGCTCTCAACTCTCATAGAAAGACGCTTGTCATAATCAGGTGTGCAGATGTAAAAATATTTCTTGTCATTTTATTAGGCATTTCAGTAAATATCATAAATTACAAGCTAGTGTAATCATATGTTTTCAAGTTCGACCGTGTTGTTTTTGCGATGCTTTCTACAAAGGAATGTCAGAAGCGAGGTTAATGGCGTCCCCTTTTTTTTCTACCTGTGTCGCTGAAAAGGGCTCGCAATAATGGCTTTTCCTCCAGGCAACTGGCACACCTGGCCGCTCGCAACGCATTACGTCACGGTCACTTACCTTTCTTACCGACATATTTACGACAGCAGTTTCCGCTACAGTGACAGTCTCATATAAACATTTCACAGGTCGAAAATTTGCGTAACAAATGTGTAGAAACAAAATCTTGTAAATATAACAGCGTCCAAAAAAAAAATTCGTCAGCATTGTGATACAGTCACACATTTACACACATTTCATAACTCTTAAAGTACGATTCTTGGTTTCCAACATACTTCTTATTCCTCATATACGGTAGCATCATCTTATTGATCATAAACATATCTCAACAGCATAATACACATTGTCGTCGTAATAATAACATCATAACACCTCAGTCAAATCTCAAAATCGTCGTAGCTTCCTCCAATAATTAAAAAAATTCTCTGCTCATGTCAAAAGTGTCATCTGCCTCAAACGTACTTTAAAAATCATGAATCCACACCAAATACATCATTCAAAGCTCTCATAGTATCACAATGGTTCCGAAAAAATATGAAGAGTTCACACAGTACAGACAAAATACAATTTCGTAAGTGTGAAGTTATCCAACGGTGTAATTACGTAAACATGTGTCACTGACGTAGTAAAAAAACATGTTTATCTCTCAGTTAAATGATCAGATAGCTGTGTAATTTGTGTGTTAGAGGAATATGGTACCGATGTGTAAAGTTGTATAGGCTAATACCATATTAGCTAGGGTTCCTTGTGGTTGCCACACACATGGTACACAAAGTAAGCGTGTACCCCCCTGAGGATTAATGTAATTATACCCTCAGGTGCTACAGATTATTGCAATGGAATGAAATGTATCACGGAAAAACTTTGTATCATTGTATTTCAAATATCTTTGAAAATAAATGTTTTAGTACAAAATTGATCACTCAAATACGTGTCCTGTAGCGCTAAACATGCGTCTTGCTGTAAGATAATCTCTGTGGAAGTGTCGTAGTTATCGTCCCCCAAAGCTAAGTTCTGCAGAAGTCAATGTACTGACCTCATGATAAACAAAGTGAAATGCTTTGCGTATAGATATCATACTTATTACGCTTATTGCCGTGATGAAGAAAGTACTGTGCTGTAACGTATTGTTGTGCTACAGAAAAGGCTGTTTCCTTGTAGCTATACCATAAAAGTTACTACTAAAACATGTTTTACTTTCCAGAATAATACAGAAAAACTGTGCAGATATAAAACAGAAACACCGCAAAATCAACATTGTAAATTGAAAAAGTACTTTAAATCTGGAATGTATTTTCAAGTAAACCAAAATGTTGCATTAAAATCTCATTAGCAGTACTGGTAAATGTTCTAAGTATGTAAGCCTTATAGTCGTTCCATAATCGTGCAACTAACAAGCAAGAATGTACACACACAATATCACTGTGACATCTGTTCACTATAGCAATGCATTCGTCATTTCTGTTTAAGTAAGTTCTCTTGGTTCTTGATTGGATATTTAACTTCAAACATTGTTGTATGTTAACAGATTCTAAGTCTGACAATTCATATTAGAAATGTGAAGTGAAAAATTTTATGGCAAAGACTAAGTTAAAAAGCAGATTATCTTTCAATAAATGGTTTTACATGTGAAACCTGGTGTAAACCTTTACTCTTCCTAGTACGCAGAGTTTCAACTTCAACGCAATTATCATGTTGTTTACATCGGTAAAGAATGCTAAATCTTTTCTCAAGGCTAGCGTCTTTGTTATTTTTCCCTGAGCCAGCGGCCGCACGCAGCTGCCTGCTGTGCGAGTCATTGTCTGTCTCTTTGTTGGCGCGCGCTGTTATTGGGATTAGGAGACCTAACTTCTACAAATTCGCCTTGCCGAGAGGGCCCAGCTCTGTTAGAGTCCCGCCAGTTCTGATGAAATTCACGTCTATCGTTATGATTATATCGTCTGTCGTCATGTCGGTAGTTCCTGTAGTTTCTTTCTTGTCGGTCATGTGGTGGAGAATTTCTCCCTGAATCGTAACTGCGCGCTGGACCGTTGCGTCTGAAATTATTCTGTCTCCCTTGATAATAACAGTTCTGGTTACCATATTGTCTGTTTCTATGGTTATCTCTGTCATATTCATTTCTACGGAAATGCGATCTTTCTCTGTAACTATTATTCTGCCAGCGGTTGTCATAAGGGTGGTGTCTGTTTTGGTCACGATTTGTGTTGTGAGAATAGCCTTGTCGTGTCCAGTTATTACTTCTGTCGTCACGGAATTGTGACGGATGTGACCTGTAGTGATTGTTTTCCCGGTTTCGCGTTCCGCGATTGTCAGTGTCACTTTCCAGTTCTTGTAACAGTCCCTGAAAAGCTTCAATGTCGTCTTTGCAACGTCCTGCTAAAATAATATGTCGTAAATGTTCAGGCAATTTGAGTAAGCAAATGCGGATGAGTTCTGAGGGGCTGTATGGGTTTGAAAGATATTGATTCTTATGCAACATGTCTTCAAAATATTTGACAAGACTGGAAAATTCAGATTGTTCAAAGTGTTTCATCATCATGATGCTATGTTTTACACGGTCTTGTGTAGCTTGAGACCAATATGCTGAGAGGAAGGCATGGTAAAACTCTCCTTCACTGTGGCAATCGTGAATTACCGATCGCATTCTTACAGCTGGTTCATTCTCTAAGTAGCCACACATAAATTCTAATCTGTGTTCTAACGACCAGTTGGGAGGAAAACAATGCGAGAATTGATGGAGCCATGCTTGTGGATGAATGTCGTTGCCAGAATTTTTAAATGTTTTGAATTTACGTGTAGTCATGAACAGCTTATAGTCAAAATCATCGTGTCGGCGAGTAGCATCTCGGTCATAGTTACGTCGTGTCGGCGGTTCCATCTCAAAATTCGGTGTACCTTGCCAATTTCTTTCATAATTACCGAAATGCCCTGTGTTATTATTTTGTGGCTTTTGCGTTTTTCTAAGTTCCTCTTCCCGTGTTGGAGCGCGAGTATCTTCTGAAATACGTAATTCTTGTATTACCTGTGTCAGCTGATCTTGTACTTCCCGGATTTCTCTTTGGTGTTGCGTATCAATTTGATTCAGATTTTGTTTCAGTTTCCTAATTTGTTCGCTCTGTTCTGTGTCATTAAAGACTACCGGTTTTGCGTCATTCAGATTATCATCTACCTTCGTAGATAAATTATTTAGCTGATCCGAAAGTTCAACTACTTTCTCTGATAATGAACACATTTCCTCAGTGTGTTTTTCTGAACCAAGCTTCAGAGTGTCCATTTGTGTTGAAATCGAATCTACTGTGTCCTTTAAGTTTTCCTGAGTTTTTGCAAGTTGCGTAACCGAATCGGTAGATGCAACTGAGTCAATTTTAGCCCACAAGGTCTCATGATTTTCATGAACAATGGTTTGCAGTTCTTTTATGGCTGCTTCGTGATTCTGTAATGCATTTTCATGCCGCGAAAAAATAGGTTGAAAATGCTCACAAATTTGTGTTTTTACGTCATTACACACTTTCTGACATTTCGATTAAATGTTATGCAACTCAGCAGTTAAATCCTCACGTGTTTGTTCGAGAGTTTGTTCCAATGAGTCTAACTTTTGAAGCTTTTGCTGTGTTTGTCTCTGATTTTGTTCCATTGTGTGTAACTGTTGCTGTGTTTGTTTCTGATTTTGTTCAAGCGTTGTGTCTAACTTTTGTAGCCTTTGTCCCATTTGTTGCATTAACTGTAATAACAATGCACTGGTGTCTGAAACATGTTCCTCAGTGCTTTTCGGCAGTGAATTTGCACCGGCAACATTCACATTTTGACAAGCGGAAAACGTGTCTTGACTCATTTGAGAAAACGGTGAGGACGCAAAACCTGAATCTACAGTGTTTGCAAAATTGTGTCCTATCATTTCGGATTCCTGAGGCGAGCTGTTGCCGACCGATCGATCGATAATGCTTCCCTGTTCACTACCTGTTTCACTGCCTACGCCATTGTTTGACGCCCGCTCCATTTCCCTATGCACAGTTACCAAATTACTACTTTGAATATTAGTTAATTCATTACATGGTGGGGCCAACACACTGCTTTCGTCTTCACTGTCATTTCTCAGTTTACTTTGGAGCCGAGTGTTACGTTTTTCACACGCCATTATTGTCACAATATTTCACACGATAACACAGAAAAGCACAATTTGAAGAGCAAAGATAGGGGAATACATTAACATAGCACTGAAAATAATATCTAGTTAATTACCAGCGCAGCTGCGAAATACTTGGTGCAAATCTACATGCATGCCAGAACTGTTTTACTGTACAACAATGAAAAACTACAACTACAAAGGAAATTCTCTCTATGATTACGCGCTATCAATAAACAAAATCTACACTAATTACACAAACTACAAGAAAAAAAATCAGAAGATTCCAGTGAGGTATCCTCGGCTAAGGGTCGACATATGAAACGTCCCCTTTGAACAATTATGCACGACTGTACTTAACCTGACACACAATATTTTGTTAGCGCAACGCAATCTGACTTTCAAAATTCCCTACAAAAGAATGGCCCAGACTAACATTAAACTATACCTTTCACAAATCACTTACCTCACAAAAATCTTCGCTGCTCAAGCTACTGCAATACAGCGAGCGCCACTACTGCCAGCTAAATAAAAGATTCAAACTATGGAAAGCACTAACTACTGATAGGGATAGTTAGCAAATGAAAGATATTAATAGAGAACAAACAATGTATTTACCTTGATATCATCATATATAAATATAGCAGTTCATGACAAATTACAAACCTCCGCCATCTCTCTCCCCACATCCACCACTGCTGGCGGCTCACCTCCAACTGCGCAACGCTACGCGCTGTTCACAGCCAGCTGCCTAACACTACAATGGCGAGTATTACAACAATGCAAAGCAGACACAGACTGCCCACAGCACAGCCAGTGATTTTCATACAGAGGTGGCGTTACCAATAAAAAAACCTAAACAGCCTACTTACAGCTGTATTTGATACGATCAGATTTGATTCATATGATGTAATGGTTGGCAGTAGTTAAAGCCCTTGCTTACGTGCTCTAGTGAAGGCATAGCAGTAGGCTTTACCTGTGATCCAAGGAAGAGGGTGCCAAGTTAACTGACGACAGTAAAAGTTAAAACTGTGTGCCGGACCGAGACTCGAACTCGGGACCTTTGCCTTTCGCGGGCAAGTGCTCTACCATCTGAGCTACCCAAGCACGACTCACGCCCCGTCCTCACATCTTTACTTCTGCCAGTACCTGAGGACGGGGCGTGGGTCGTGCTTGGGTAGCTCAGTTGGTAGAGCACTTGCCCGCGAAAGGTAAGGGTCCCAAGTTCGAGTCTCGGTCAAGCACACAGTTTTAATCTGCCAGGAAGTTTCATATCAGCCCACACTCCGCTGCAGAGTGAAAATCTCATTCAACAGTAAAAGTGTATGGCAGCTGAGAGCTGAGCAGAGCTGTCCCATGGTCTCATTGTGCAGAAACATTGGGTGACGCCAGTCGGTCGGCGGCCACGTCCAGGTAGACTGACTAGTGCCGACGAGTGGCTGTAGGTATGAGTGGCGCATTGTAAGATCTGATGGCCGTCAATAAAGCGGAGTATGGGCCCTTGTTAGGTAGAAAGCAGATGAGATGGTTGAGAGTTTCTGCGAATTCTGTGGGACAGGCCAGTGGCGCCCAGGCGTCCAGACTCTGCTACAAAACATATTTGTGAAGGCACGAGGCTTTTAGCGAGTTTATGGCCGTTCTTTGGAAAGTTCGAAATGGACACAACAGGGGAGATAACGATCTTTTTGGGGAGAGCTGTGGTTCCATCCAAGTCATGCAATGCATGGGAAAGAGGGCGCAAAGCTGAGTCTTTTTCCCTTTCCTCCCAATAAATTTTTAAACTCGCTGGTTGGTCAAATCTGTGTATCAAGAGCTGGGTGGCGGTCTCCCAGCTTCGAACTCAAAGCTCCAGCTCGTGATTCGCTTGTGCTAAAGTGGGTGTGGTCTAAGCATGCAAGACCGGCCACTGTGGCCGGGCGGTTCTAGATATCACATCTCAGATATTAAGTCCCATAGTGCTTAGAGCCATTTGAATCATTTTCTAATCATGCAAATGTGCTATGCTACCAAGTTGTGGAAGAAAGCTGTACCGACGCTTCATTAGTAAAGAATGGCAGGTCTTTACTTAAATGGTGAGACTTGTGTCCTTTGCAAGCGTGCCACTTAGAGCCTGTGCCAGACCCCATCTGAACCGTCAGAGGTACTGCTTCTTGCATCATGCACACAAAGAGTTATGCATGGGTGTACTTATTTGTTTTGAGTCAGTCGTCTAAACATTTGACATATTCTGTCACACATAGTCATGTCAAATTGGTTTCACAGACCTGCAGAAGGGTAAAGTATTCGCTGCTGTGGGGTAGGTCTCCACTATATGCTTCTCAGCACCCTGTTCCTTGGGACCATATTTCTCTTTATGGAATAGTAGAGTGTAGATGCTTGATAGTAGCATAGTTTTTGGGCCCTGCCACAGATTCACGTTTATGAAGACAGAACAACCGATTAGTTATGGTTAGTGTGGTGTGTTGATCCCCAGTTGATCACCCTGTTAACCATAGACCACATATTATTGAAAGCGTTTGTCAGGTAAAAATGTTTGTGTGGCGTCTCTTTAGCCATCTTTTGTCATGTGATGTTAAGAATGAATAAATCAATTGTTATTTAGACCACAATTCCTCCCAGTATTCTGATTTACGTTACCTTTTCCCTTTTATTAAAGTCTTGGTTGCAATTGATAGAACCTTAAGTTGGCAATATATCAGGCATTAGCTCCACTGCAATTCAGATTTTTTTTTTTTAAGACCTCGAAACATGAACCGCAAATAGCAGCCACCGAAAGGTTAAAAGAAGGAAAACAATCATAGCAACTCTTATACTACGAAAGACTTCACCTCTAGTTGGGCACCGAAATCACTGCCCCAACACTTTCAAAAAGCAGCGACCGCCAGGTGTACCTAATCTGGTCACTCACTGAAGCACACGCAAATGGTAAAATTACAACGACTAACTATCAGCACACCAGACTTAATATTTGAAAGGCTAATTGGCAGAGCACTAAAACCACATAAATATTTAAAGAAAAAGTATACCAACGCTAATCACAGCTTAACGAAATTCAAGCACTACAACATATCACCAAAAGTTACAAATTCTCAGTCCATTCTAGTATTCCCTTAACATCAGCAAAAAACACAAAATTATTTCACGTGCAAAGATCGACGACTGGAAGCTAAGCAAGGTAATTAACGATCTCTAGCTACACAGTTCCTCAAAGGACATAGACTAAAACAAATTTCAAAACATCATACCATTCGCATCAACTCTCAAAGACAACATGTCAATAGTCCACTGCATATCTCACACACTACACACAGCGAAGGCTCCATCTGACTTACTGCTGCTGACGCTCCTGTGGCTAACGCTGGAGGGCATTGTCTGCTTACCCAGTATGCAGCAGAATGAATAAATGGGTCCTTTAAACTAACACAGTAGACCACCACGGCCGAAGGTGAAAGAAAAATTCGCGGTACAGCATCCGGCTTGTTTGTTCCAGCTCTTCACCGAACATACCTGTCGCACGCCCTGCAGCATCAAAATTCGAAAACGTTTGAATTCAAACGTGACGAGTTAAAGCGGAAAACGAGCACCGGGATGGACATGGCCAATTTAGACTACATCTGCTATCGTATTTTGTCGTCTGAGGCTGTCGCGTGCTCTTGTTCTCTTCTGTCGCACACGTAGGACGTGGACAAATGCCTGTGAACAAATCCCTTGGGTTATTTCATTCACACTGTCCTAGACATGTCGGGTGAAAGCATCCAATGCTCTATGTCCAGCCACTAGCAGTGGAATTCTTTCTGTTCCTTCATTTTCTATTAACTAATAAATTAGAGCACTTTCTTCTGATCATACTCGGTATCTCTCCTAAAGAAGGAATATCCAAAACGGCAGCCCTCCGATATAACAATGGTACGTCTACACCGGATGAAGCTTTCGTGCCTATGTTTCAATTAACGTCTTACTTACCTGTGTGTTGTCTGCCATCAACTTACTTACTTATTCTGTTAAAGCTTGAAATGCCTCCCTTGACGAAACACTCTGTGTACCTGAATCTCTGACATTACCTTTACCCAAAAATAAATTAGAAGGAAACACCGCAGTAAGAAAACCAGCAGAGCACCTGCAGGCACTCTACAATTAGATGATACTAACATCGTGTTGGACCTTCTTTTGCCGGCTTAGAGCAGCAACTTGACCTGCCATAGAGTTTGCAAGTTGTTGGAAGTCCCCTGCAGAAATATTGAGCCATGCTACCTCTATTGCCGTCCGTTATCGCGAAAGTGTTGCCGGTGCAGGATTTTGTGCATAAACTGACCTCTCGATTACGTCCCATAAATGTTCTATAAGATTCACGTCGGGTGATATGGGTGATCAAATCATTCGCTCGAACTGAGCAGAATGTTCTTCAAAACACTCGCGAGCAACAGTGGCCCGCTCACACGGCGCATTTTCATCCACAAAAATTCCATCGTTGTTTGTGGACATGCAGTACATCAATGGCTGCAGATGGTCTCCAAATACTCGCACATAACCATTTCCAGTCAGTGATCGGTTCAGTTGGACCAGAGGACCCAATCCATTCCATGTAAACACAGCCGACACCATTGTGGAGCCACCACCAGCTTTCACAGCGCCTTGTTGACAACTTGAGTCCATGGCTTCGTGAGGTCTGCGCTACACTCTAACACTAACGTCAGCTCTTACCAAGTGAAATGCCCAGGAGATGCGCTGCAAGCTATGATCTGCTGTTATCAAAGGCACTTGCGGCGTTCGCTATAGCCCATTAACGTCAAATTTCGCAGCACTGTTCTGAGGGATACGTTCGTCGCACGTCCCACATTGACTTCTGTAGTTGTTTCACGCAGTGTTGCTTGTCTGTTAGCACTGACAACTGTACGCAAACGCCGTTGCTCTCGGTCGTTAAGTGAAGGCTGTCGTGTGCTGCGTTGTCGTGGCGAGAGGTAATGCCTGAAATTTGTTGTTCTAGGCACACTTTTGACACTGTGGATCTCGGAGTACTGAAAACCCTAACGATTTTCAAAATGGAATATCTCACGCATCTAGTTCCAACAACCATTTTGCGTTCTAAGCCTGCTGATTCCCGTCGTGCAGCCATAAACATGTCGGAAACCTTTTCCCATGAATCACCTTAGTACAAATGACAGCCCCGCCAATGCACTGCTCTTTGTGTAAGTGGTACCACCGTCGTCTATATACGTGAATATCTCTGTCTCATGGTTTTGGTCACCTCAGTGTAAAATAGTAACAAGAATGTTCTCATTCTTTGCATTAATTCGTAAACCATTTTCACTCTGAACACTGCTGCGCACAATGGCCATAGCGCCGGCGTATATTACATTTAACACGTACTGACTGAGTACAAGGCACATTGCGGCCTAAGAAACTGCACTGAATGCATCTTTCTGACAGTATGTCAACATAGTCTTCCCTGATATTATCTCTGAACTGAGAAAGACCGGTGGTACGTGCGAACGTGGCGGCTCTCTAGCGTGACAAACTTTAAAAAAAGCAAGGACACAGGGCACAACGTTTTTCAGAAATAAGCTCGCAACACGTGATTCCAGTGATGAATACGTTGACTTTTAAGCATAAGTGATACAATTTACACCGTCACGGGGATAATTTTAGACTCTTACTTACAAACAAGAAACTCTCATCGATTATGTAACCCTTCTGAGAATAGTGATGAAATATGTGTGAGAGATTTCTTTTTTGTTTATATATTTATTATAATTGCATTACAATCTCAAAAACTACCAGACCTAGGTCAAATGTTAGAGCTGCAGCTGATGTAACTTTTGGTAATTCTGTAGACAGAGAAGGGACAACTGAACACGGATCCTCTCACAATATCGATTTAACGGTGACGGATTGTATAATGCCTGACAGGATAGATCGGGTTAATTTTTCGGTATCAAACGAGTAACAAGAAAATAGAGTTAGATATTCTGCTTTGTTCTGTAGTTAAAGATTCAGGTTTTGCATTCAGACCTATTGACTAAGCTGAGCCCGTCTCTACCCTTCCTGTAGTGGTGCCAAAGACAGGAACAACGATTTTTTGCAAAGTAGTCTGAAGGTACTATCAGGGCACAATAAAGAACGGGATAGAAATTTGAAGAACTTGACGGAAGAAATTAAATACTGTGTTAGGGAAGAGATTAATGTTTCAAGGATGAGATGAAACGGATTAGGCATGATGTTTGTGAGGATTTCAACCCATAATAGGTAAGGCACATGCGGCAAACGACTCGTTTGTCGGTGCAGGGAATTCCTCCATTCACACCATAGAAATAATACATTGTGAACCCATTGGTGAACAAAATGAACACTGTGAGCCTATTAGTAATCAAAGTAAGAAATCGATGTTAGGTGAAACCGACCATAATTTTGTTAATATAGAGACTGTTGAGGATAAAATACTAAACTTAAGATAAATCAGTGTTTTTGAGTGGGTAACTAATTATATACCTTGATCAGATGATGTCAGTGAATGTGTAAAAGATGTACATCCATGAGCAGTAGGGAAAACAACTAATGATATGGTGGTGAATTTTGATGACATTTTCATAGGAAAAACATTTTATTACATGGACTCAGACAAGAGGCGAAAAATTGTTTCCAGTTTGATGGTATTAGAGATAACTTGCTGGAAGAGAAGATAGACAGCCAGAACATCTTAATCCACCCTATAGTGTTGGACAGGTCTCTTTATCAGCGCTATTAGACCCAGGTACTCCTGTTTCGGTTATCAGTGAGAGAGCTTTCAGTAAATGTCAGGGGTCAACTTTTAGTGCAACATTTCCATTGTAACGAACCAAAACTACAGGTGATACTACTGGTGAAACTGTAGAGGTCAGGAACCAAACAGGTTTGGATTTCTTTTGCCAAGGTCTTCAGTTATCTGCCAACTTCTTAATTGTGCCCCTTCTTAATACACAGCTGGTATTAGGCATCGATTTCTTGACTGAATACAAGGCTATTCTAAACTTTAACGGTTCTAAGGTGAAAGCTGAAGTCGATGCCATGTTAGTCTGTTTGCAGGATTGGATTTCAAAGGAGGAAGAAGACATCAAACGAAATTTTCATCTTCGTCAAAATCGTAACCTTCCAATGAAGCAATTGATCTTAAATAATGTACTTCTCAGTAGATGGAACAGGCTTTTGACACCCCTGAATTTACACAAGATAAAGTAGACAGTCCAGAGGATGCTTCTAAAATAGGTATGCAAGAGTTATTCGATATTGTACAGTCAAGTTCTGAAGTCTTTGTCACCAAATCTGATACGATACGAAATGTTATATACAAATTTTAAGTCAAGGAGTATACGAAGTTTCTTTTTCTACTTCATTCCATTCCATTGGTATATGGTGAAAGAGTAAAGAATGATATCCAAAGTAGGTAGAGGATCCATCTCTCTATGATTGGCGCATCAGCTGGCGACTGCTCTCCTACTATCTTAGTGCAAGTGTAGTGAAGTAAATTTTAAGACAGGTTGACCTTACACTACAAGGCATTATTTTCCTAACTGGCAATTTGTGAATGATGTTTGAGAAGTCTACTACATCGATGCCATTTTAAGATACCTGAAAATAGTTATATGAAGCTAACAGTCCTCAGCTATTGACTTCTCATAATACAGAGAAATGACCTTTCAGCTACAAATTGTTTATTGTGAGAAACTGGACACACTGAAAAGAACGACAGAGGCAGGGTATAGGGCGAGTATGACATTTACTTTTAAAAAAATGCTGAAACCAAACGTTAAGAAGTTTCCGCTTACGCTGTAGCTGTATCTGTATGATGCAATATGATGTTGATATTATACAATATGCTGGGCAGTAATCAAGGAATAATATGTATCGAATTATGATACATAAATAAATGAAGAGATTTTTTAAGAACACGTGTTTCATGAAGCCAACGAGGAGTGAAAGATGATATTATTTCAGTAGTGATGATGTATGTGAATGTTTTATGGACTGTTATTTCAGGTGGCCAATGAGGGGTAAATGAAGATTTTGTCCCAGTAATGATGTTGTATGTGGTCTTTTACAGGTACGCAGCAGGGGAAAAAAGAACCAAAATGTATTTAAAATGATTTTTTTTTCTTCAGGACTGTGCTCCGTATGTTTATCTTTATGAGGGATAATCAACATGAGGGATAATCAACAGATAATAGAGGTACTTGTAGTTGACAACTGATCTTCGAAATTTCAGGAACTTGCAGCTTGTTAATCAAAATATAGTTAACATGTTACTATTTTATCACCAGGAATGATAATGGTTTTTTATGTAGCAATAATGATACCAGTGAATCTGACAGATACAAAGATGATGTTACAACTAAGATTTTTGCTCCAGTGGTGTAAGACGTTCACTGACGTGTGACTGATGTTAATAGTACTCTAATAAGGTTTTCTATTCTAAGAGTGTGTATGCAATAAGTAGCTATTTTGGTGGTCACTATACCTATTCCTATAGTTACTGGACAGGATATATGTGGTAGTTACCATTCTGGTCAGATAGATAAACTTATGTAACTTAAGAAACTGGAGCCAAGTCTTTTTATTTACGTGAGGTACCTTAAAAACGGAGATACGCATCCAAGATTAACATCTGATACCAGATTGATTCTTGAAGGAATTGGTTCAGTTGACACCAGAACTTAACTGGCACTGTATATATTTTAGATAAAGATGTCTGGATAAGGCACATGTACAGGAAATTATCATGCTTTCCAAGACAATTCATTTTGGCAGTGAAATGTAACGAGTTATCTAATTCCTTTGTCAATTTGTTTCATATGTTCTGGACACACATGGGAAATGATCTTGGTTAACACACATGTACAAAGACTACTAGAAAGATTGTGTTGTATAGCTCCATGCAATTTACTGTGGCACTAAGTACAGTGTGATAACATGTCTCAGCTTATGAAAGATGGACCAATGGAAACTGAGCCGTGCGCGGCTCGTGTTCATGCCGTTTGTTGTTGTCATCTTGTCTTTACCGTATTGCTTCCTCGTTTCTTATTCGATTTACGAGCGTTACTAACTTCCTGGCTTGCCTGCCCGTGAGTGGCGGCAGCAGCAGCAGCGCTTATCGATAAGGGCACTGTCGTATGGTCTTTGGAGTTATCGCTAGTATTTCTGAGTCGTCGTGTGTGGGGGGCCAATTGGGACGCACCCTCAGTGCGGTCCAGACAGCCAGTATTCGCCGACCGCTGGCGACACGCATGTACTGTCCGACGGAAGGAGACTGGAGCGGAAACGACTGTTGGTTGGTCGTTCGGGCGGTCATCTCATCGGGCGACGTGTATTTGGTCTTTTGACCGTTTCTGGGCCTCGTCAGTTGGCCATCTTGCTGACGTGGGTCGGTTCCTTCCTTGTGCAGAGATGTCGGGTGGCCAGTGGGCAAGTGTTCCCTCTGCATGGTTGTGTCCGAGCCAGAGTGGCCGCGTCGCCGTGTCACGCAGTTCCGAACGGACAACAAGGGAGTCGGGATGGAGCCGCTGTGAGCTCCGGAAGGCTATGACTCGCCCGACCGTTGCCGACACACATAACTTGAGTTGGGACGACCTCGGTTGTTAGTTCTGTCGGTCGTCTCAGCGGACGACGTGTATCTGGTCGCCGACTGCTTATGGAAACTCTGCGTGTGTCGACTTGTGATTCGTCCTTGTTGTTCCACAGTGATTGGTTTTAGTTCAAATGGTTCAAATGGCTCTGAGCACTATGGGACTTAACATCTATGGTCATCAGTCCCCTAGAACTTAGAACTACTTAAACCTAACTAACCTAAGGACAGCACACAATACCCAGTCATCACGAGGCAGAGAAAATCCCTGACCCCGCCGGGAATTGAACCCGGGAACCCGGGCGTGGGAAGCGAGAACGCTACCGCACGGCCACGAGCTGCGGACGATTGGTTTTAGGATCATCGGAGTTCTTGGTGTAAGTGTTTACATGGAACAGTGTGTAGCTTGTGTGATTTCCACCGAGCGGTTGTGAATGCTGCCTGCGTACTGGAGTAGGCAGTCGGCCGGTTGGAACAGAGCAGCGAATGTGTGTTTCCTCGTCGTGCTGATGCTGTTCGGCACCACGTGTAGTTCGAGAGGCTTTGGTGTGTTCATATTTTTGAGTGGTTATTGTGCCTTGGCTGTTTTTAGACGTCAATTTTGAAGACGTAGTGCTGCTGGTATATTCGTCCGCGGCTGATATTTTCCGTTGTCGTGCCGTTGGTCGGCGGAAGGGAACTGATTTGGTTGTTGGTCGGTCCTTCAGCCGTCTCAGGATCGAGTTGCCATCTGATTGCTTAATCTTCTCAGGCCGACCCTTGGAGCACTTCTGAGCATCATTGTTCTGTTGCTTTTAAATTGTGATTTTCTTTTAGTCTCAAGCATTGTATCAGGCCTTCAGTCGTCTATTAATTTAGTTTGTTTTAATTTTAAAATAAGGCCTTCAGCCATCTTAAGTTAAAACTTTAAATATTCTTGATTGAGCTAATTTTTTTAAAAGGAAAAAAGGGGAATTTTGCTCTATTTCAAATCCTTGTTATCCAGGCCGTAAGCCTTGAGTTGTTCTATGTTCAGTATGTGGCCTTCAGCCTAGCTTTTACGTCAAATATTTTTAATATAAGTGCCTTTAGCCGTCTTAAATTAAAATTTGAAAATTCACTTGTTTAAAACCTTTTTATTTTCTTCTCTATTGGAAATTCTTGTTATCCAGGACTTAAGCCTCAGTGTGTGGCCTTCAGCTGAGTATTTAGGTAAAAAAAATTTTAAGTGAGACCTTCAGCCGCGTGTATTCCTTAAAGCAAATTTAATAACTTGTGTTCAAGCTTTCAGCCGTATAGTTTTTGAATCCTTTTAAGGGAATGTGTGATTAAGTGTTTTTAGGAAAATAAAGGTTGTGTGTTTTGTGCAACTAACAGTAACTGATCTTGGCCCCTTTCCACAACCATAACTTGATCGGCTCTGTCCTGCGAACCCAGATTTCAGAAACACTGCAAAGTGTGGCAAACCTATAGCAATGATTGTATCTCTTCAAATTCTGAGTTGTCACAAAGTCTGGCCGAATAACACACTTATTTTGAGCCTATGGGTTGTCAGTGGAGAATCTGAAGGCAAAGTACTACGTTGCATGAGTCCATACCAGGAAAGTGTTCATGCTACCATGTTTGTGCAACTGTGATAAGAGTGTGTGTAACAAAACTGATGCATGTTGCATTCTGCTGTGATATTTTTTTTTGCCACTGCACTGTCTTGGTTTATTTGAAATGACAAGAATATTCGCTTGTCTTCATAAATAAACGTATGAACAGACAATTATAACTGGTTTGCAATTAATAGGAATTCTTTCTTGTCCTTCCAGGTTTCTCTTAAACATTTGCACTGCTAATTGTAATGACTTTTTAATGCTTTGAAACTCATTGTAAAACTGCATGTATTTATGTCACTATATTTGACTGAATATATTACTAGTTTACCACTGCAAGCTTCTTGTTATGCTGTGTCTTCAGGATCATGGCAGATACGTAAAATAGCTTATTACTGGAAGATTTGTACCCTTGTATGTCCTGTTACATGCATTGCTAACACTGTGTTTGGTTGAGGTTTACTGCTGAAATCGTACAATGCAGCGTATGGTTTAATCTAACAGTTGAAACAAGTGTAAAGGAAAGTAACTGTACACAACTAAGTTATTAAGAAATATTTTGCTAAGTTGTCTAGGTGTGAGATCTTCATGAAAATGTGTAATGTTGTCATGGCTAAATGAATCATAATTAAACTTGGAGTCTTTGTTCTCTTTTACCAGTTGTTACGAACTGTTCCCTATTTCCATTTACTTTCATGACTGTTCGCTCGCATTGCACACCGCCAGAGTACTGAGAAGTACATTTTTATCAAAACTGGTAAGATACTGTCTTGCGCTGAACATCGTAAGTACGGAAAATAAACTTTGTTTTTTGACAATTTCATCATTATCCTAATAGTGACAGGCTGCAGAGCAGAGGAGAGTTCCGCGGCAATAAATTTAATTGCCATCAAAGTTCATGTCATTGTAGGGCACAGTGATCGTAAGAATGTGTTTGTAAAAATAATATGACATCAGTTCAGAGGCTTAATACCAACAGAAGATTTCAGTAAAGTGCTACCTTGTGATCGGATAGTTAGACGTGTTAAATTTATGTTCATTTGCTGTGTAATTACTGTAACATTTCTGGAACAGTGATTGTTTACAAGACTAAGATAAAAATTAGCTATATTCAGGGCCAACATTTTAATCTGGGTCATTTGTTTTGAAGTCAGATAGCATATGTAAAAATCATTGATAACGGATTGCTGTCTCGCAGGCGAATTGTTTGATGTATCGGCTAGTATCTGGATTTCACTTCGTGAAATAATTACGAAGACGAGTTTAGAGTTAATATAACAAGAAACTCTCAAAATCAAAATGCGAAAGTGTTATGGAAAGTTTCATTAATTTCAACATTCTTGGCGACCAAGTGTTACCCTTCCTCCTCCAACTTCATGATGACTATTCTGTGGATACTCTCGTCTTCCAAGGTGACAGCAGTCGTGTTTAAAGGAATTCACGCATAAATTTCCGAATTTACTAACACCAAGAAATCGTATAGCTTCTCTACAGCCCCGGTAAAATACCTAATCTTAATCGCATAGAAACTGTCTGGGACTCTTTGGAACAGCTGGTGAAAGTTAACGATGCCACAATACAGCAGCTGCACGGGATCTGTCGGTCGACGAGGGGCTTCAGCTGGACATGCCACACCAAAAGAAACTCGCGGCTCTCTTTCTCGCTGAACTTACGCTATATCAAAGCCAGACGTACCGTTACACGATATCAGCCTGAAGTGTAGTGGTGTGACCTTTTCTTTCGCAGCGTCTGCAATCTTAAGAGGAATTTGCCCATACCTGCGCAAATTCACTTGCAAGCTGATTTGTTTAGGGAAATGTATAAAAATATGGTGATATACACTGACGGAAAAAAGTTAGAACACCAAAAAGTAATTAATATACAGTAATGAACTATCAGGATTACATTTGTCTACGCAACATATTTAAATGATTAACGGAGCAAGATCATAGGTTACTGTAAGCTCGAGATAAGCTACTGCAGAAGTTAAATACTTGTTCAGTAATAACCGAAGGAAACGCCAGAATGCTGAATGCATGCATGCAGACGTGCATGTTCTGTGTTGCACAGGTGCAGGATGTCAGTTTGTGGGATGGAATTCCATGCCTGTAGCACTTACTCGCTCAGTACGGGGACGGTTAATGCTGTTTCTCGATGACACTGGAGTTGTCGTTCAATGATGTGCCAAATGTGTTCTGTTGGAGACATATCTGGTGATCGAGCAGGCCAAAACAACAAGTCAAAACTGTGTAGAACATCTTGGGTTACAACAGTGGTATGTGGGCGAGCGCTATACTGTTGCAAAACACCTCCTAGAATGTTGTACGTGACTGGCAGCACAGGCCGAATCTCCAGACTGACGTACAAATTTGCAGTCAGGATGCGTGGGATGATTACGAGAGAGCTCGTGCCTGTCATAGGAAATCGTACCACAGATCATGACTCGAGGCGCCGGCGCGGTGTGTCTAGAACGCAGACAGATTGGTTGCAGGCGCTCGTCTGGTCTCCATCTGATATACCACGACCCCTGACGACGCGACAAGATCGACATTCATCAGTAAAAACAACAGAACTTCCACCCTACCCTCCTATGAGCTCTCGCTTAACACCACTGCAGTCTCAATGGTGATGCTTTGGGTCAGTGGAAGACATGCTCGTACATGGCGTCTAGCTCAGAACTTATAACACTTCCGTCCGCTACTGCTATACTATAACCTCAAAGCTGGAGGCAGTTTGTATAATGAAATTATTTTTGTTCAAGCAATTATAGTTTAAAGACGCAGAGCAGTGTTACCCTCTGAGAGGAATTTTGTTATGTTGACCGTGTTGTACCTAACGGAGGTGGCTTATCGGAAGTGAAAGTCGAAATTACGGAAATATTTAAACAGTAACAAACAAGGTTTTACCTATCTACACTGTTCAAAGAATAAAGAAAACGGTCGCCAGCCTAATTACGCAAAAGAATGAGTAACACTCTTATTCAAGAACTGAAAATAAGTAACTTCAATGGGCAAACACAGACTATACTTTTGTCACTCGAGATTGCAATGAACTCTGACGCTTGCATCTGTTCACGGTAAGGCTGGATCTGACAGAGCAGAGCAAACTAACTGCATAAATATAACATATAACCATACACAATATTACTTTCAAGGCTTATTCAAACTGAGTGGTCTTTATAACATTACTGTTAATATTCACTGTAGAATCATAAATTGGACATAGGTTCAGTATTTCTCTTCAAACATTTTCCTATCTGACAAAAATTGTAAATGTAGTTCACTGCATTATTATGAATTGGCAATAGGTTAAGTCTCTCTCAGCTAAATACTTTTCTATGTAAAATAAAAGGTAAATGTATTTCACTAACAAACAATTTCTCACTGAATTTTGAATTAAAAAAGTTACTGTTTTCATAGATAGTGGTCTTTCTATTAATTGTTATTTATCATGAGCATAAAGGATAAACTGTGGATCCTATTACACTATTAATATGCACTTTCAATACACAAGAGGAAACCAATATTGTACAGAATTTGACTTGAATAGCAAGAGTAATTAAAACTTTCTGTAATTAAGTAACTTTGTGCATTTGAACTACTTCCAATGGAGGGGGGCCCTTAATGTTGACCACTGTAGCAGAGCAAACTTAACACACTTTCAATACACTAGATAAACAAATACTTAGCAAGCATGAACATATAACTCTCAACAGTTGCAGTTCTGAACTTTTACTGCAGTGAAACACAATATTGAGATATTTGTAAGATCCTTTCAACAAGATATATTAATATTAGCACACACTAATGCCATATTAATTTTAATATGCTTTCAATAAAGGACACTCGGTAAACACTTTAGCGTGGGAGGGACCCTAAGTGGATATGTGACTGAGGATAAATTAGGTAGGTACAAGAGTTCAGTCTAATTTTACCTTATATTTGGGTACACTATAACTTCCTATGAGCTGATCCTTCACTGTACATTACTATAATATTCCATTACAGTGATCGCGCAACGTGGTGGCGATTGCATGTTGGTAGGTGGATTTGCAGGTAGAATTGCTGGACTCTGTCATTTCTTGGTGGCTATGATAGATACCAATTTCAGAATAGTTCGAGCTCTTTATCCATCCATCCGAGGCACTGGAAAGCGACAAGAAAAGCCTCTCTCAGAACCAGCACAATACACAACTTTTACATGAGTAGTTCATAGTTTGGTAGTTCGTCCCCAACTGACTCTTGGTTCCACCTTTCTATCCATGCGAACCACATTTTGCGCGCGCTACTGAGTTCCGTTCCGGAGGGGAACCACACCATCTTTTACGTACAAAATAACTAAGACCCCTAAGTGAAGATCATCAGTTTACATAACAGCAAGCAAACATATTAAATAAAACAGAACATTTGCACATACTGGTACTTCTACACAAAATTATTTAAATAAAATTATTTAATTTTAAAGATAACCAAAGAGATTTTATGACAAAAATATATAATTTGCTCATATTGTACATATTACAGGAGTATATAGAGGGTCTATACAAGGGCGATGCACTTGACGACAATATTATGGAAATGGAAGAGGATGTGGATGAAGATGAAATGGGAGATATGATACTGCGTGGAGAGTTTGACAGAGCACTGAAAGACCTGAGTCGAAACAAGGCCCCCGGAGTAGACAACATTCGATTAGAACTATTGACAGCCTTGGGAGAGCCAGTCCTGACAAAACTCTACCATCTGGTGAGCAAGATGTATGAGACAGGCGAAATACCCTCAGACTTCAAGAAGAATATAATAATTCCAATCCCAAAGAAAGCAGGTGTTGACAGATGTGAAAATTACAGAACTATCAGTTTATTAAGCCACGGCTGGAAAATACTAACGCGAATTCTTTACAGACGAATGGAAAAACTGATAGAAGCCGACCTTGGGGAAGATCAGTTTGGATTCCGTAGAAATGTTGGAACACGTGAGGCAATACTGACCCTACGACTTGTCTTAGAAGAGAGATTAAGGAAAGGCAAACCTACATTTCTGGCATTTGTAGACTTAGAGAAAGCTTTTGACAATGTTGATTGGAATACTCTCTTTCAAATTCTGAAGGTGGCAGGGGTTAAATACAGGGAGCGAAAGGCTATTTACAATTTGTACAGAAAGCAGATGGCAGTTGTAAGAGTCGAGGGGTATGAAAGGGAAGCAGTGGTTGGGAAGGGAGTGAGACAGGGTTATAGCCTATCCCCGATGTTATTCAATCTGTGTATTGACCAAGCAATAAAGGAAACAAAAGAAAAGTTCTGAGTAGGAATTAAAAGCCATGGAGAAGAAATAAAAACTTTGAGGTGCGCCTATGACATTGTAATTCTGTCAGAGACAGCAAAGGACTTGGAAGAGCAGTTGAACGGAATGGACAGTATCTTGAAAGGAGGATACAAGATGAAGATCAACAAAAGCAAAATTAGGATAATGGAATGTAGTCGAATTAAGTCGGTTGATGCTGAGGGAATTAGATTAGGAAATGAGACACTTAAAGTAGTAAAGGAGTTTTGCTATTTGGGGAGCAAAATAACTGATGATGGTCGAAGTAGAGAGGATATAAAAAGTAGACTGGCAATGGCAAGGAAAGCGTTTCTGAAGAAGAAAAGTTTGTTAACATCGAGTGTAGATTTAAGTGTCAGGAAGTCGTTTCTGAAAGTATTTGTATTGAGTGTAGCCATGTATGGAAGTGAAACATGGACGATAAATAGTTTAGACAAGAAGAGAATAGAAGCTTCCGAAATGTGCTGCTACAGAAGAATGCTGAAGATTAGATGGGTAGACCACAAAACTAATGAGGAGGTATTGAATAGAATTGGGGAGGAGAGAAGCTTGTGGCACAACTTGACTAGAAGAAGGGATCGGTTGGTAGGACATGTTCTGAGGCATCGAGGGATCACCAATTTAGTATTGGAGGGCAGCGTGGAGGGTAAAAATCGTAGCGGGAGACCAAGAGACGAATACACTAAACAGATTCCGAAGGATGTAGGTTGCAGTTAGTAGTGGGAGATGAAGAACCTTGCACAGGATAGAGTAGCATGGAGAGCTGCATCAAACCAGTCTCAGGACTGAAGACCACAACAACAACAGGGATTACACTTCATACACTCTAAAAGACAGCAAAGTTTTTACAAAGATAGGAGTATACAATTTTGTGTTATCGATTCAATCAAACACATTTACAGAAGCTCAACGACGTAACAATAAATAAAACAAAAGGCAACATAAATCAGTAGAGCATTGGAGCTATGGTGTTACAATCTGTCCTTGAAGTAACCGATTTGTAACAGTTCGTTGTGTACTGCGGTGCCAACTGCTGTCCAAATTGCTAGCACAGACGCAGTACGAGATGTCACAGCCATACGCTGTACACGATGGTCTTCCCTCTCGATAATACCGCTGGGCTGTCCGGAGCCCGGTATTATTGCGACCGTACGTTCTCGTGTCCATCGTTGCCAGCAGTCACGTACAGTGGCAACATTCCTGCTAAGTCTTTCGGCAATATCAAGGAAGAAACATCAAGCTTTTCTAGCCCTGTTACACAACCTCGTTCATACTCAGTGAGGTGTTGATAATGGCACCTTTGTCGCCTTAAAGGCACTATTGGCTAACATCAACTCACGACCTCCAGTCTCAAAGGTAACGACTATCACAGCGTGTACTTAAAGCAAACGTGATTTACTCATAGTGGAGGTACTAGCGCCACTCCTCCGCCAAACGCGCGAAATTTTAACAGACCTCGTCTTTCAGATGCAGAAACGCGCCTACCAATTTTGTTTATGTTTCACAACTCCTTTTGGTGTTGTGATTTTTTTCCCGTCAGTGTAATTGCAATCGAGTGAATGAAAAATGCTGATGTAACGTTCTCTTGGTACATCTACATCTACATCTATACTCCGCAACCCACCCAACGGTGTGTGGCGGAGGGCACTTTACGTTCCCCTGTCATTACCTCCCTTTCCTGTTCCAGTCGCGTATGTTTCGCGGCAAGAAAGACCGCCGGAAAGCGTCCGTACGGGCTCGAATCTCTCTAATTTTACATTCGTGATCTCATCGGGAGGTATAAGTGGGGGGAAGCAATATATTCCATACCTCATCCAGAAACGCACCCTCTCGAAACGTGGACAGCAAGCTACACCGCGATGCATAGCGCCTCTCTTGCAGAGTCTGCCATTTGAGTTTGCTAAACATCTCCGTAACGCTATCACGCTTACCAAATAACCCTGTGACGAAACGCGCCGCTCTTCTTTGGATCTTGTCTATCTCCTCTGTCAACCCGACCTGGTACGGATCCCACACTGATGAGCAATACTCGAGTATAGTCCGAACGAATGTTTCGTAAGCCACCTCCTTTGTTGATGGACCTCATTTTCTAAGGATTCTCCAAATGAATCTCAACCTGGCACCTGCCTTACCAACAATTAATTTTATATGATCATTCCACTTCAAATCGTTCCGCACGCATACTCCCAGATATTTTACAGAAGTAACTGCTACCATTGTTTGTTCCGCTATCATATAATCATACAATAAGGGATCCTTCTTTCTATGTATTCGCAATACATTACATTTGTCGATGTTAAGGGTCAGTTGTCACTCCCTGCACCAAGTGCCTATCCGCTGCAGATCTTCCTGCATTTCGCTGCTATTTTCTAATGCTGCAACTTCTCTGTATACTCTGTATACTACAGGGACTGCAACTGCTGTCTTCGGATGCAGGCTGAATTGGCATCCCTTCGCTCCCAGCTTCAGGCAGTGTTGGCTTCAGTCACACAGCTTGAGGATGTTGCCAATGGGGATCACTGTGGGGGTCCGGATGGGGGTTTGTCAGGGACGGCCAGCTCGTCCCACGCATCCCCCGATCGGACTACGACTGTGGCTGCCCGGGATACTGCCCACATTGAGGCTGATCCCTCACCTGTGGTAGAGTGGGAGGTCGTCTCGAGGTGTGGCAGGGGGCGAAAGACATTCCGGAGGGCTGAACGGAAGGCCTCTCCAGTCTGTCTGACGAACCGGTTTCAGGCTCTGTCTCAGGCTGATACTGATCTTCGGCCGGACATGGCTGCTTGTCCTGTACCAGAGGTTGCCCCTCAGTCTGCAAGATCCGGGCGGTCGCAGAGGGTGGGCTTACTGGTAGCTGGGAGCTCCAACGTCAGGCGCGTAATGGGGCCCCTTAGGGATATGGCAGCAAGAGAGGGGAAGAAAACCAATGTACACTCCGTGTGCATACCGGGGGGAGTCATTCCAGATGTGGAAAGGGTCCTTCCGGATGCCATGAAGGGTACAGGGTGCACCCATCTGCAGGTGGTCGCTCACGTCGGCACCAATGATGTGTGTCGCTATGGATCGGAGGAAATCCTCTCTGGCTTCTGGCGGCTATCTGATCTGGTGAAGACTGCCTCGCTAGCGGGATGAAAGCAGAGCTCACCATCTGCAGCATCGTCGACAGGACTGACTGCGGACCTTTGGTACAGAGCCGAGTGGAGGGTCTGAATCAGAGGCTGAGACGGTTCTGCGACCGTGTGGGCTGCAGATTCCTCGACTTTCGCCATAGGGTGGTGGGGTTTCGGGTTCCGCTGGATAGGTCAGGAGTCCACTACACGCAGCAAGCGGCTACACGCGTAGCAGGGGTTGTGTGGCGTGGACTGGGCAGTTTTTTAGGTCATATGGCCTCGGGCAAGTACAGAAAGGGCAGCAGCCTCAAAGGGTGAGGGGCAAAGTCAGGACATGCGGGGGCCAAGCAGCAATCGGTATTGTAATTGTAAACTGTCGAAGCTGCATTGGTAAAGTACCGGAACGTCAAGCGCTGATGGAAAGCACCGAAGCTGAAATCGTTATCGGTACAGAAAGCTGGCTGAAGCCAGAGATAAATTCTGCTGAAATTTTTACACAGGCACAGACGGTGTTTAGAAAGAATAGATTGCATGCAACGGGTGGTGGCGTGTTTGTCGCTGTTAGCAGTAGTTTATCCTGTAGTGAAGTAGAAGAGGATAGCTCCTGTGAATTATTATGGGTGGAGGTTACACTCAACAACCGAGCTAGGTTAATAGTTGGCTCCTTTCACCGACCTCCCGACTCAGCAGCATTAGTGCCAGAGCAACTGAGAGAAAATTTGGAATACATTTCACATACATTTTCTCAGCATGTTATAGTCTTAGGTGGAGATTTCAGTTTACCAGATATAGACTGGGACATTCAAATGTTTAGGACGGGTGGTAGGGACACAGCATCGAGTGACATTATACTGAGTGCACTATCCGAAAATTACCTCGAGCAATTAAACAGAGAACCGACTCGTGGAGATAACATCTTGGACCTACTGATAACAAACAGACCCGAACTTTTCGACTCTGTACGTGCAGAACAGGGAATCAGTGATCACAAGGTCGTTGCAGCATCCATGAATATGGAAGTTAATTGGAATATAAAAAAAAGGGAAGAAGGTTTATCTGTTTAGCAAGAGTAATAGAAGGCAGATTTCAGACTACCTAACAGATCAAAACGAAAATTTCTGTTCCGACACTGAAAATGTTGAGTGTTTATGGAAAACGTTCAAGGCAATCGTAAAATGCGTTTTAGACAGGTACGTGCCGAGTAAAACTGTGAGGGACGGGAAAAACCCACCGTGGTTCAACAACAAAGTTAGGAAACTACTGCGAAAGCAAAGAGAGCTTCACTCCAAGTGTAAACGCAGCCAAAACCTCTCAGACAAACAGAAGCTAAACGATGTCAAAGTTAGCGTAAGGAGGGCTATGCGTGAAGCGTTCAGTGAATTCGAAAGTAAAATTCTATGTACCGACTTGACAGAAAATCCTAGGAAGTTCTGGTCTTTCGTTAAATCAGTAAGTGGCTCGAAACAGCATATCCAGACACTCCGGGATGATGATGGCATTGAAACAGAGGATGACACGCGTAAAGCTGAAACACTAAACACCTTTTTCCAAAGCTGTTTCACAGAGGAAGACCGCACTGCAGTTCCTTCTCTAAATCCTCGCACAAACGAAAAAATGGCTGACATCGAAATAAGTGTCCAAGGAATAGAAAAGCAACTGGAATCACTCAACAGAGGAAAGTCCACTGGACCTGACGGGATACCAATTCGATTCTACACAGAGCACGCGAAAGAACTTGCCCCCCTTCTAACAGCCGTGTACCGCAAGTCTCTAGAGGAACGGAAGTTTCCAAATGATAGGAAAAGAGCACAGGTAGCCCCAGTCTTCAAGAAGGGTCGTCGAGCAGATGCGCAAAACTATAGACCTATATCTCTGAAGTCGATCTGTTGTAGAATTTTAGAACACGTTTTTTGCTCGCGTATCATGTCGTTTCTGGAAACCCAGAATCTACTCTGTAGGAATCAACATGGATTCGGGAAACAGCGATCGTGTGAGACCCAACTCGCTTTATTTGTTCATGAGACCCAGAAAATATTAGATACAGGCTCCCAGGTAGATGCTATTTTCCTTGACTTCCGGAAGGCGTTCGATACAGTTCCGCACTGTCGCCTGATAAACAAAGTAAGAGCCTACGGAATATCAGACCAGCTGTGTGGCTGGATTGAAGAGTTTTTAGCAAAAAGAACACAGGATGTTGTTATCAATGGAGAGACGTCTACAGACGTTGAAGTAACCTCTGGCGTGCCACAGGGGAGTGTTATGGGACCATTGCTTTTCACAATATATATAAATGACCTAGTAGATAGTGTCGGAAATCCCATGCAGCTTTTCGCGGATGATGCTGTAGTATACAGAGAAGTTGCAGCATTAGAAAATTGTAGCGAAATGCAGGAAGATCTGCAGCGGATAGGCACTTGGTGCAGGGAGTGGCAACTGACCCTTAACATAGACAAATGTAATGTATTGCGAATACATAGAAAGAAGGATCCTTTATTGTATGATTATATGATAGCGGAACAAACACTAGTAGCAGTTACTTCTGTAAAATATCTGGGAGTATGCGTGCGGAACGATTTGAAGTGGAATGATCATATAAAATTAATTGTTGGTAAGGCGGGTGCTAGGTTGAGATTCATTGGCAGAGTCCTTAGAAAATGTAGGTTCGACCTATAGTTGAGTATTGCTCATCAATGTGGGGTCCGTACCAGATCGGGTTGACAGAGGAGATAGAGAAGATCCAAAGAAGAGCGGCGCGTTTCGTCACAGGGTTATTTGGTAACCGTGATAGCGTTACGGAGATGTTTAGCAAACTCAAGTGGCAGACTCTGCAAGAGAGGCGCTCTGCATCGCGGTGTAGCTTGCTCGCCAGGTTTTGAGAGGGTGCGTTTCTGGATGAGGTATCGAATATATTGCTTCCCCTACTTATACCCCCCGAGGAGATCACGAAAGTAAAATTAGAGAGATTCGAGCGCGTACGAAGGCTTTCAGACAGTCGTTCTACCAGCGAACCATACGTGACTGGAACAGAAAAGGGAGGTAATGACCGTGGCACGTAAAGTGCCCTCCGCCACACACCGTTGGGTGGCTTGCGGAGTATAAATGTAGATGTAGATGTAGCATCATCCGCTGTTTCTTCTACTAAAAGAACTTTAGTTTGGGCGGAAGTAATTAGTTTGTAATACGTTTGTAATCTCGCCTGCCCTTTAGCAGTGTGAAACTGTATGTGCTGGACTTGGTCTGTGCAGGCAGCCGCGTAGCAGACAGGAAGTCTGCCCTGGTGGGAGGCGGCGTAACAAAGCTTTCAATTAGCGCCGCCTGTCCACTCTGTCACTTGCGCGCCCGCCGCTCTTTATACTCATATTTAAAACACCCCTGGCGTTGTATTGGTTTTTATTACATAAGCCGTCTAGCGCACGGTGAAAAACAAAAAGGACCAAAAAAAGGGGGGAAAATAAGGCACAGAGAGGGCCGAGAGAGGGAGAACAGAGAGAGAGGTGAAGCCGTATCCGCCTGCGCGCTGAAAACTGTACACAGGGAGCGAAGCAGAGAGAGACAGTGTGCGAATGAGAAGCACGATCGACAAGTACCTTTATACACAGCGGTGGCTCTCTGCTGCGCGGATATGACGATGAACGAGGAATAAGCGATTACCGGCGTCCGTGAGCAGTCCAGATGTGCTCGCGACTGCCCGCCCCGTCCGCTTGAAGAGCGGGACGGCAGCCAATTCCACCCCTCATTGCCTTCCTTTGCCCGTTGTATCTCGTTCTTCCAAACCCCGCCCCCTGCCATCGACCACCCACTTCCACGACCCGGCGCCTAACTTTCCACCCCCTCCCCCTCTTCACAGGGGCGCATCCTCGGCAAGTTCCCGCGCGTTTTGATGCCGCAGGACAGTGAACACGCAAACAAACTCGAGCACTCGGAATCACACACAGCATTTGCGGCGAGGCCCTGACCGGCGGTGGCGTCGGCGGTGCCAAATTTGTTATTATATTTTCCTTTGTTCCATTCGCGGAGGGAGAGCCTCACTCCCACTGGTGGGATAAAAAACAAAAGTGGAGCGCGTGCCGGCTGGCCAGTCCCTTTGAAGACGCGCAACTGGCGGCCGAACAATTAGCGGATTGTCAGATATAATAAATACGTAAAGAGCGGACCGGCTGACGAGCCAGCCCCGCGGCGTGTGCGCTGCCGCGTCTACGTGTGCGTGAAATGTAATTACTTGATTTCCAGATTCCATTACTGCTGCGACCCGGCACTGTGCGAGGGCAGCCGGCCAGCTGCGGCCATCAATACCGGCGTAACGCGCAAATAGCGCGCAGAGCTGTGGGCGGGTTGATGGGGGGGGGGGGGGGGGTAGTCAGTCCGCCATGGCGCCACCGCGCCGCTAACTGGTCCACCCAGCGCGGCGCCATGGGACGGAGTGCGAGTTTTGGATAACACGCGCTGACCGCGCCGCTGCAGCGCGCGATATTCACGGCACTGCGTAGTTCGCCCACTGGCAATTACGGCGCCTTTTATTTCCCGTCGCGAGCAGCCAGTCGCCGCTTCAATCCCTGCCCTCGTAACCACCTCAACCGGTAAACACAGGACGTGTGTCATACCTTTGATTAATTGTAGTTAAATGGCCGCTGAAGTATAACCTTTATCCTGGTACACATAAAATTATTTAATAAAAGTTTAGTTAAGCTAAACTGTCGGTTTCGCCATAACGTAGTACGTTTAAACATGTCACTCAACAAATTAAATTTTGTCGTTTAATTTAGCAGCATACTGAGAAATACACTACTGGCCATTAAAATTGCTACACCACGAAGATGACTTGCTACAGACGTGAAATTTAACCGACAGGAAGACGATGCTGTAATATGCAAATGATAAGCTTTTCAGAGCATTCACACAAGGTTGGCGCCGGTGGCAACACCTACAACGTGCTGACATGAGGAAAGTTTCCAATCGATTTCTCATACACAAACAGCAGTTGACCGGCGTTGCCTGGTGGAATGTTGATGTGATGCCTCGTGTAAGGAGGAGAAATCCGTACCATGACGTTTCCGACTTTGATAAAGGTCGGATTGTAGCCTATCGCGATTGCGGTTTATCGTACCGCGATAGTCAAGATCCAATGACTGTTAGCAGAATATGGAATCGATGGGTTCAAGAGGGTAATGCGGGAAAGCCGTACTGGATCCCAATGGCCTCGTATCACTAGCAGTCGAGATCACAGGCATCTTATCAGCATGGCTGTAACGGATCGTGCAGCCACGTCTCGATTCATGAGTCATCACATGGGGACGTTTGCAAGACAGCAACCATCTGCACGAACAGTTCGACGACGCTTGCAGCAGCATGGACTATAAGCTCGGAGACCATGGCTGCGGTTAACCTTGACGCTGCATCACAGACAGGAGCGCCTGCGATGCTGCACTCAACGACGAACCTGTGTGCACGAATGGCAAAACGTCATTTTTTTCGGATGAATACAGGTTCTTATTACAGCATCATGATGGATGCGTCCGTGTTTGGCGAGCGACATCGTGGTGAACGCACATTGGAAGCGTGTATCCGTCATCGCCATACTGGCGTATCACCTGGCGTGATGGTATGGGGTGCCATTGGTTACACGTCTCGGTCACCGCTTGTTCGCATTGACGGCTCTTTGAACAGTGGACGTTACATCTCAGATGTGTTTCGACCCGTGGCCTCTTACATTTCAGCAGGATAATGCACGACTGCATGTTGCAGGTCCTGTACGGGCCTTTCTGGATACAGAAAATGTTCGACTGCTGCCCTGGCCAGCACATTCTCCAGATCTCTCACCAATTGGAATCGTCTGGTCAGTGGTGGCCGAGCAACTGGCTCGTCACAATTCCACTACTCTTGATGAACTGTGGTATCGTGTTGAAGCTGCATGGGCAGCTGTACCTGTACACGCCATCCAAGCTCTGTTTGACTCAATGCCCAGGCGTATCAAGGCCGCTATTACGGCCAGAGGTTGTTGTTCTGGGTACTGATTTCTCAGGATCTATGCACCCAAATTGAGTGAAAATGTAATCATATGTCAGTTCTAGTATAATACATTTGTCCAATAAATACCCGTTTATCAATTGCATTTCTTCTTGGTGTAGCAATTTTAATGGCCAGTAGTGTATGAGTATCTTCGAACTCTTAGAGTGACACCACCTAGAGACAAGAGCAAACAACCGCATCGTGACGGGATAGCCAAGCGGCGATCTTAATATACAGCAGGCAGTACCAAAAGAATTGTGTGGCACGTAAAATGGGTGATTCTTGAGGTGGTACCTGAATAAGGTTAGTTAACAGAGGAAACATATATATAGTTGTTTATGTTGAATTGAAACAAAAACAACTGAGAAAGCATAACTTCGATTAATTTCGTGCTTAGCAGATACAACACGACACGCAGATTTGTAAACAGAACTGCTGATGACTTTGAAAAATATGCATTATTTGCGTATTAACTTTTCGGAACATCTGGGACATTTAAAAATGTGCAGTAATTGTTAGTAAAACATTCACACACTTCCAAACAAGAATTATATAAATAACACGGAGACATGCACATGACACTCGCTTGTATTCACACAATTTTAAGTTACCTGTTCAACTTCAAGAACAAATTCAGTGTCCACAGTTATGTTTAATGTAACTCTTTTTAAATAGACATCCACTTTCAAATGATTCTCAGTCACAATATACACTGAGTAATGGGACTGCACACATAAACCGACGCGCATAAAAATAACACTGTTATCGCACTACCCTCACCGGATTCATCTGTAAAGTTGAAGCTGAAGCCTGTCGTATGAAATTCTTTTTAGATACTCACTATGGCAGTACTGCTGCCTCCAACGTGCTCCTTCTTCCTTCTGGTCCCTCTCTGGATGGTCCTGCAGATCACGGAAAGTATTCAGGACATATCGGAAAAATACTAGACATGGCACCTGGATTAAGCCTTGGCTTTGAAAGCGGAGCAGCTATTTTCTTTCGTCTGTAGCAAATACTTCTCAGTGTGCCATCCCTGCCACAAACCTTTTTTCATAAGTGACGGAATAAAGACTGAAAATAAGTTAGATAGACTCTCAAAGACAGTAATAACAAACAAACATTGAAATATAAGTGTGGTGAAAACGTTACGTTGTTAAAAGAACCAACGTGTTTATATGTAATAGAAATAAAATCACTGACAGTGTAAAATTATTATTATCATTGTTCTTGTTCGTTTGATGAAGGAGGACACTTTCTTTTGTCTCGTGAGATGGAAGCAGGTCTAAATTGCCGCCATTGGTGATAAAATTTGTAAAGACACTGCCTGTCTGCTCTCGTCTGAGAATGTAACTGTAATTCTGCGGAATATAGATTCTAAAATTTATGTGTTACCTTCCATTTATCCAAAGAGTCATTTTCCGCTTCCCCATCCCATCATATCAATTGATTATCGGACTGGCCGTTTGCTTGCAGTATTGCTAAGTCAGTGGCGGTTAGACGCCTTTGAAATAACGGTAAATATAAATTCATATTACACTGCCGTAATAACCTTGAGAGCTGCATATGAATATTATTTACATCTGCAAGATTAAAGTGTACGTAATGAAAAGTATTTTTTTGTTCAGAGAGAGAAAACTAGAGCATTGCTCAAAGTTACTGGCAAAGATTAACTTTCTTGGCGGCCTACGGTCGCATTTACATTCATTACGTAAAAGTTATTGATATCAAATGCAAATTAGTGAGCGTGAATGTTTATATCAGCCACTGCCAAAGATATGTTCAAAATAGCCGGGACACAAAAATTTATATCATATGCACGTGTGCTTGCTTGTGATTTGGGAAACGTTATTTAAACGGCAACCACTGCCACACAGTGTATCTTTTCGCTTCGTAAGAAGCCAGTTCGCGCTCACGGTCGATTATTGCCTGATCGCAAGCGCAGCGACTACCAAATTAGCAGCAATGACAATTTCTATCGCGATCGCCATAATTTGAAGCGAGCGCGAATTTCAGTTCTGTTAACACAAAATCAAATCAAAGGTAGGCAGGAGCTGGTGTAAATGGCGCCCAACCTGGTAGCATAATTAAATAATTAAGAGATTAATGCAATATAAATATGTGTGCACATTCCTATTATGTGAAAATTAATGTTCGTGTTTAATCTTTCGTGAAACTACGACTGAGAGAACAACCAGGAGATACTAGTGACTATACAGCGTAAAAAGCCGCAGCTGAAAAAAAAGAGCAACAGCCAAAAACCAGGTAAGGCACTAGTGAATTTCACTGAGTACTCGCAGCAACATTAACAGTGCCAGAATCTACCACAGTGTTATTGTTTATGCAAATTTGTTTAAAGTGTTCACAACAGCCAGTTTACATTGAAACAAAAGTTAACGTTAAAGTAAATTGTGCACCACCAATAGAATCAGTACCTACTATTAAGATTTACATGTGCATATATGTGTTCATTTGTGTCTTTTGGGGGAAAAGTAATTGTGTTTTGTGAGTTCAATTTTTCATTGACATGATGAACCACGTAAAGACAGGACAGTAACTTAGGAGCGAATCAGGCAGTCAATCTGACCCTGAAGAGCAAAGCCATGTCCATGAGGAGGCAAGCATGATAACAGAATAGAAGCTACCCCATGCAGCTAGCAAATCCCATAGGTAGTGGTGAACTAGCCACACAATCGGCAATGATTGTCAGTGTCGTAGATAGTGGTAGAAGTGCAGTGTAGGTGTCCAACCCTGACACGGTGACACCGACTGTTAACCCAGAAGTTACAGTGAGCTTACCGAATGTAGACATACTAAGTGACTTCTTAAAGAAGTTGGATAGTCGGGCCGGCCGGAGTGGCCGTGCGGTTCCAGGCGCTACAGTCTGGAACCGAGCGACCGCTACGGTCGCAGGTTCGAATCCTGCCTCGGGCATGGATGTGTGTGATGTCCTTAGGTCAGTTAGGTTTAATTAGTTCTAAGTTCTAGGAAACTGATGACCTCAGAAGTTAATTCCCATAGTGCTCAGAGCCATTTGAACCATTTGGATAGTCGTTTGTCACAGTTAAGTAAACAACAAGAGCATAGGCTGTCACTAATTGCTAAACAACAGAAAGGAAGGGATGAACACATTGTTCATAGCCTAAATGAAGTGCTCTATAAACGAGAAAATATGTTAAAAGAAACTCTTGAGACAAAGCTAGGCAGTATGAAAACTGATATAGTGTCTTTAAATGAGCTTTGCGAAGGCACACCGGATACTGTCGGTATAAATGCTGAAGAAGTCAAAAAGTGCAGAGTCACAAGCTTCTATGGCAGAGAAGGTATCTGATATTACGAAAGACCTTGATAACCTGAGGTTAAATGAGGAAAGAAGAATAGAAGAGTACATGACAGTTCAGGCTAAGGAGGTACAAAAACAATTAACCAATTGGTTCAGCGGAAAGGATAACGAAATTAAACAGCATGTCACCACTGAAATACAAGACGTAGTTCAGCGTGTAACACTGCAAGCTGCATTTGGTAGCGGAGAATCTGCTACGCAAATGAAGAATTAGTTGAAACATGTCCGTGACGTCATCGATGACGATATTCCGAATTGGAAGGAAGAAATCGATGTCAGATTAAAAGCCCTGGAAGGGACGACATTCACACGCCGTGATGTAGATCCGTGTGAGAATAATGACAGACCTAAGTATGGAAATGCCGTATATTATGAAACAGAGTGCAGGCAGGAACAAATAGTCCGCCGAAAGATACGACACACGTTATAACAGAACCAACGCCAACGTGGTCGGCGATTAAATTGCAAGAAAGCTTAATTAAACATCGACAATTCCAAACCTTCTGCGCCGATAAGAAAACCATTCATCCGGTAATCTTCGTCAGAAGTTTTAAAAACGTTCTGCCGAAAATATGGACAGAAGAACAGAAAACACAGTTTGTAACATCGCATATTGTCGGAGACGCCGCGCTTTGTGCAATGGAAGTCGGCGATAGTTGTGAAACCTCCGAACAATTCGAGATGTTCTTAGGTAAATACTGGAGCACATGTATCCAGGAAAGATTGGGCAAAGAAGTGTACAACCCTGAACCGTCAATTCACGGCAAGGTTCAATGCGCAAGTACGTGGAAAAGTACATAGGCAAAACCCGATATTGGGATGAACCTATGTCCACGCGAGATGGTTTGCGTATTCTAAAGGCGAGATTGCCGATATCCAGACGTGAGAAGTTAGTGAACGTACCGGACGCAGACTTGGAGCAATTTTTATCGTCGTTCGATGCCATCGACCTTATACACGAGGACATGCGTCGAAACAATAGCAACACTGATAACCATAATTCACCCAACCATAAAAATGGTAACAAAAATGGTGGTTATGGTAACGGCAACTGGATCCGATGGAAGGAAGAATACCGCGGCAACGGTAAAGCTTCCAATGTCAATCAAGGTGACCGGAAGCGTAGAAATGATGCGTCAGGAAGCCCTTGCAAACAAAACAATGGGCATAAAACTCATCGATTCAGTAATGATTCGTAGAACGTTAGGCAGAACGGACAACAACAGCATTATTGAAGGCCGCTTGAGCAAAGAAATGCAGCCAGGCCGCGTAATGGAAACGACAGGCCATCACATAACGAGCAACAAAGAAACACTAACGACCAAAGAGTACGAATAGTGTAGGTACTAGAGGAGCCATAACCTGGCCCGTCTAGTAGGTTAAACTAGACGAGACCACACTACGCCTTCTAGTTGTGGTCCATCGTCTCAGCGAAGGCGCCTCCACGTCAGAAATAAAACTAATTAGACACAATAATGGTAATGATATCCGCGATTAGCTGTATGAACACCGCTACAATGAAACGAATGAACGTATCGTACAAGCAGCGGTGCAGGCAACAGTGCACGATATACCGATTACAGTAATTGTTGACACGGGAGCGACCATATGTGTCATCAGCCACACGCTCTATAAGCGAATTTGTCAGCAAGTGAAGGTGCCAGCTTTACCCGTACAAGGATGCCGAGTCGTAGGGGCAATAACCTCGAAAGGACAGGTTGTCAAGACCCAAGTGCAAGTGAATCTTCAGATAGGAAATGGAGCTATAGAGTGCACGTTCCTAGTAATAAAGGATTTATCCGTACCTTGCGTTATTGGGTGGGACTTCATCCGCGAAAGGGACAGCGTAATTGACCTTTTCGCTGGAACCTGGACCTTTACTAACGAAGCCAAACGGATTCAAGTAGAACTGGTCACAGAACAGAAACCGCATGGCAAGTACTGTCATACTGATAAAGTATACGAGACCTATGGTCCTCTACTTCGAAGGCAATAAACATAGTTGTTATGCCACTAATTCAATATCCCGTGTCACTGAAGCAGGAACGATCCGTGAACAAATTCAATCACAAGTAATGGAATCGGAATGCCTGAATGATCTGCAACAACAGTAGTTACAGAAGCTAATGAATAAGTATGCGGAAGTATTTTCAGAAAAACCAGGTACTATTAGCAATTTTATTTATGATATGGAGGTGTACCCTCACCAGACATATTGTCGAGCAAATTATTCCGTTCCTTGCGGAAAAAAAGAAGATGAATATAGAAAGCAGAAGTACTGTAAGAGTGTTGGAAAGGTGATCAAGTATGAAGTAAACAACCTAGTTTTACTCCGTAATCATCCGAAAGCATAGAAACTAAGGAACTTAAATAAAAATGGCAAATCCTGTACACAGGACCATTTACAATAGCACACATTCCACACGAGGGATGCTATTTGTTACAAGGTACGAGGACAGGAAAGATGAAAGGCTGCTTTACTTATAAAGACTTAAAGAAATATATAGAATATGAAAACCTGTGTTCTGAATGTAAATTTCTTTCATATTATTTTCCATGTACGTTTTTCTATGTTTTAGTGTGTAAGGTCAAGCATTCTTAGAAGCCCAGGGGGCTGTACTTTAATGTACGTTTGTAAATAGTTATGTTTCATTATGTATTGTTTTTACGTAATACTCAAGTAATCATCAGTAAACACTTCCTGGCTAAGTTGCCGTGGTCGATCTGTAGAAATTCTTCTCCCTGACGTTTCGTTCTCAACTACGGAGAACATCTTCCGAGGTGAGTCGACGACTGGCTGCTAGGAGCTGGGGCCGCCGCTTATATGGAGATCGTAGAGGGCGCCACCGCACGTCACGTGGCGTGGTTGTGTAGCTATCTCTGGCTATCGTCTGTTCTCTCGATTGCAGGCAATCGATTGTCACGTGATTGATGCAACGTCGACCGCCATATCTTGTCCAATTTTAATCCTTCTTCTTTATGATTAAAATTGTATTGATGTTTGTGGATTTCAATTGCCTCTCTATACATACGTGTATAATAATGCGACGTCCTCGCTAGCACGCTTGTGTCACCAAATTTTATTTCGTGATCTCCATCCTTAAAAACATGTTCCGCTACTGCCAATTTCTCGATATGCCCCAAGCGACAGTTTCTTTTGTGCTCCGTCAACCGTGTATTGATGCTTCTTTTTTGTAGTTCCTATGTAAACCCTGCCACAACTACACGGAATTTTATATACCCCTGGGGTGGCTAGGGGGTGACGAGCATCTTTTGTTGATCTTAGGCAATCACTAATTTTCTTAATAGGTCTGAAAATAGTCTCCACCTGAGACTTGGCTAGTACTTTCCCAATGCGATCCGTGATGTTATGGATGAACGGAAGAAATACTTTTCCAGCTGATGGTTGTGGCTGTCTCCTATTTTTAGGCATTTTTCTACTTGGGTGAAGTGCTCGGTTAATCTCGTTTTTCGTATAACCATTTTTCGCAAAAGCCATTCGTTAATGATTTAGTTCTTCTTGTAAGTAGCCTGGTTCACAAATATTATTGGCCCTATCCACTAGTGTTTTTATGACCCCCTCTTTTGCCTAGGGTGGTGGTTTGAGTTCTTATGGGGGTAGCGATCAATATGTGTACCTTTCCTGTAGACCTTATGGCCTAAGGTCCCATCCGCCCGTTTGATAACTGATACATCCAAAAAGTTAAGTTGTCCATTCTTCTCTTTCTCCATAGTAAATTTGATCTTTGATGCTATTTAAGTGCACCAGGAAATCATTCAAGTCTTCTTCCTCATGATTCCATATTACAAAGGTATCATCCACATACCGATACCACTTCGAGGGCCTTTTTTTGGCCGACTGCAGTGCTTGATGTTCAAAATATTCCGTGAATAAATTCGCAATTGCGGGGCTTAGGGGGCTTCCCATGGCTACCCCATCAATCTGTTCATAAAATTCACCATTGTACTGAAAATAGGTCGAGGATAGACAGTGTTGGAACAAGTCCACTATATCAGTAGGGAACATATCAGCTATATGAGTGAGAGCTTCATCAACTGGAACCATAGTGAACAAAGACACTATATCAAAACTGACAAGGATGTCATTAGGACCGACGGTAATTCCCCTCAAATTCTCAATGAAGTGTAGAGAGTTTTTAATATGACTCTCAGTTTTGCCTACGTGAGGTTGTAACAAAGAGGCAAGGTGTCTGGCTAGTTCTTGGGTAGGAGCTCCAGTTGCGCTGACTATCGGTCTCAAAGGAACATCAGGCTTATGTATCTTTGGTAATCCATATAATCTCGGAGGATAAGCCTCCGTTTTACAAAGATACTTTTTAACTTCTGTAGGAATGGAAGACTGTTTTATCAGACGATTGGTGGCATTCAGCACATTCGTTGTGGGATCCTTTTTCAACTTCTTGTATGTGCTGGGCTCCAGGAGATCACTGATTTTCTTGTGATAATCCTCAGTATTCATTAAAACAGTAACATTTCCCTTGTCAGCGGCAACTATAATAACATTCTTGTCTGCATTGATCTCCCGCAATGTCTTCCTTTCCCCTTGAGACAGATTGCTGCTGGGTGGCTTAGCTTTACGTAATATCCTGGAGGTTTCCATCCTAATTTCATCAGCAGAATATGATGGTAACGAATTCCTGCCTCTATATTAGCAATAATGTCCTCCATAGGAACCTTGGATGGAGTGATTGCAAAATTCCCTCCTTTAGACAGAACAGAAAGTTCTTCCTTAGACAATTATTTTTCCGATAAAATAATAACCGTTTGGGTATTGTTTGGAATCGGTGTTTCCTATCGACCCTCTTGTAGACGATCAAACTTCTCCTTCTGCCTATTGGAAGACACTTCTGCACTAATCTCCATAGATCTAAATGTTAAACTGTCCACTTTGTTCCAGTGACAAAACTGCATAGTATTGCTAATAAGTAAATGAAGATTTAGCAGTTTACTATCACTTACCGCCAGTCCTCGTCGTGTCTGATGTATCCGCTCACGTAATAATGCCAGTTCCATACGAGAATAAATACGGTTAGCTTGTGCCGAATGAAACATTCCTCTCACTTTTAAAAACTTGGGAACTATACCGGTATCACGACAGCGTAGCAGAAAAGTGAGTGAGCAAAGTTGTTGACCTTTCTTCCTGCGTAGGTTTTCCAGTCGTCGTACCCTAGTTGACATTTCCTCCCCGTAGAGGCGTCGAATCATCCCATGTAGGCTTTCACGGCCGGCGTCTTCATCAGTAAACACTTCCGGGCTAAGTTGCCTTGGTCGATCTGTAGAAATTCTTCTCCCTGACGTTTCGTTCTCAACTACGGAGAACATCTTCCGAGGTGAGTCGACGACTGGCTGCTAGGAGCTGGGGCCGCCGCTTATATGGAGATCACCTCGGAAGATGTTCTCCGTAGTTGAGAACGAAACGTCAGGGAGAAGAATTTCTACAGATCGGCCACGGCAACTTAGCCCGGAAGTGTTTACTGATGAAGACGCCGGCTGTGAAAGCCTACATGGGATGACTCGAAGTAATGTTTCATTGAGAATTGCCTAGGAGCAGTTTTCGTTCGTTCGATAGGATACCCACGTGAAAATCACTAGCTTCCATCACGAACACATATATATGAAAACCACTGTAATACTGACAAATACTTGATGTAAAGTCGAGCCAGTAGCCTTTTCTTAGATCCGGATTATCAATTGATCATGATGGGAGCATGGGGCGGCCGAGTTTTATAAAGTATTGCTTAAGGAAGCAATCACGCATTATAATGTGAAGTGTATATAGACGATGACTTGTGTGTCATGCTTAAAGTGTTTTGGACTGGAGAACTGTGCACCCATTGGACTTAGGCTGAGTGGTTTATGGAGTTGTATCTACTGGACAATGAGCAGACAGGCTAGCAGCAACAGATTTTGTGAGTTATAAACGCAGTAAACTGTTATCTCTGTGCAACAGAGAACTGTGTAACTGACAAGATCAAAACATTGAAGTCACATAACGAACTGCAGGGCAGTGAATGTGACAATACTTGTAAGGCAACGCCTATACATCTGTAAGCAGTGGCAACAGTGTATTGTGCTTTTCAATGAAACGTTACTGATTGAGACTCAATTGAAACCATACTCTAATTGTCCTTTGACAGACCTTGAGAACGTTAACAGATGTACAAGGAGTGTCATCTGAATGTGGAATTGGTTGAATTGTGTCTAAACCGTACTATGTAACCCTGAACTGGATCACTGGTGCGAAGTTGCGACGACACCATCATAAACAACAGAACACTAACAGTAACAGTTACAGACACTACCGTGACTGTGTACCGCTAACGGCATTTTCTTGCAGCGTAGTTCAACGTAGTACTTAACAATAATTGATACTGCCATACAACTGTTTCATGTTCACACGACGATACACGCGGAGCGGAGTAGCAGCAGAAGCCGACGTCAACTGTTCCTGAAGAGCACGTGAGTCGCGAGTGGCCGATGGGAGCAGCCACGCCCCCTGCGTGCCTATACCGGCCAGCCGTCAGCTTCAACAATCAGTGACAGCGCTACGCAACAACGTCGACAACCAGCGTTACAAATGTCAAAGTTGCAAATTTACGGAACGACTACGCCGAAAATCCACTGTACAATTATTGTTTCTTGTTCATTCATGTCTAAGAAGAAATGTTTTAAATCAATGTTATCCAATAACTGTTTTTCAAAGGCAAAATGTGTATATAGAAGTAGAAGCTAGTTTGACAGTTTCTGCCCACGTTTTGCCAGGTTTTCGTCGGGCCTTACCGAATGGAGGAGCACGATATAATCCATCCTGGCTCGTAGGTGTCATCTAGCTGTAAAAAGACAGAAGACAGCATAAGTCAAGAATTCGACATTTATTATATTGTCATTCTTGACATGTAAAATACTCGACTGATGATTTTTCTGAGGTGTAGATGAAAACACGATCAATTGTACTTAAAGTTAGAATCGTCTTCAGTGCGTTTTTATCCGTTTCTAACTTTCCAGTGGGCATTGTGCCATCCCTGCCACAATCTTTTTTTCATAAGTGAAGGAATAAAGACTGAAAATAAGTTAAAGAGACTGTCAAAGACAGTACTGGCAAACAAATATTGAAATATAAGTGTGGTGAAAACATTACGTCGTTAAAAGAACCAACGTGTTTGCAGGTAATAAAAATAAAATCATTTACAGTGTAAAATTTTATTATCATTGTTCTTGTTCGTTTGATGAAGAAGGACACTTTCTTTTGTCTCGTTTCATGGAAGTAGGTCTCAATCGCCGCCATGTTGACGAAATCTGTAAAAACGCTGCCTGTCTGCTCTCGTCTTAGAATGTAAGTGTAATTCTGCGGAATATAGATTCTAAAATTCATGTGTTACCTTTCATCTATCCAAAAAGTCATTTTCCGCTTCCCCATCCCATCATATCAATTGATTATCGGATTGTCCGTTTGCTTGCAGTATTGCTAAGTCAGTGGCGGTTAGTCGCGATCGCCATAATTTGAAGCGAGCACGAATTTCAGTTCTGCTAATGCGCTATACTCACACAAAATCAAATAAAAAGTAGGCGGCGGCTGGTATACCAGATAACGTCACTAGCATTGAAATGCTGGTGACACACCTGTAAAATGAGCAATGAAGAACATTAACCAAGTGATCAGGCAAACAATAATTTACTGTAACCTAAACCATACATAATTAAATTACATTCAAAACTTACCACTGAATAACTAATAACCGTGAAATTGTGCCTTAGAACTGAATGGAGCCATTTCTATCTCCTTAAACCTATTAGGAAATTTCGACACATGAACCTTATTTCTTGCTGTATAATTTCCGTTAATCTTTGGTACGCAATACTTAATAGCCGTAACAAAGATGAAAGCGCATTAACATGTATTTTATTGCACTAAATCTTTAATGTCAGCCCTCAGCGAGGCAAGCGAGAAGTGGATAGCAACACTAGAAAGAATAGATATGTCCCACAGTGGCAAAATAGCCTGGATCCTGATTAAGAAACTGGCTGGTGACCCAAGTCTAAGCAAGGCCCCGGCCAACGTAACTCCAAACCAGGTGGCCAACCAACTCCTTCTAAACGGCAAGTTCAACTCCAAACGTCAGAAAACTAAAATCACACAACTACTGCCAACGGAAAACACCAACTTCCAGAAACCATTTACCGTGAGAGAGTTGAACAATCGCATAAATACCGTGAAGAATGGGAAAGCCGCTGGGAACAGATTAAAAACTTCGGCCTTGGCGCCAGGGACTGGATACTTGGACTTTTTAAGTATGCCGTGAAACCTTTCAAATCCCGAAACTGTGGAGGAAGTCAAAAGTGGTTGCTCTCCTTAAACCCGGGAAGGACCCAGAGTCTCCGAAGATCTATCTACCCATAACCCTTCTCTGCCACCTGTCTAAGTTCTATGAAAGATTGATCCTCAACAGAATAGAGAAGAACGTTGACTCGAAGCTGATTTCACACCAAGCAGGTTTTAGACCTGGAAAGTCCTGTACCAGTCAAATTCTGGCATTGACAGAACATATCGAGGATGGGTTTGAGAATAAACTAATCACCGGGTTGGCGCTAGTCGACCTAAGTTCCGCCTATGATACAGTAGATCATCGGACACTACTGCATAAAAACTACGAGACCCTGAAAGACTACCACCTAGTCAAGATAATTGAATCCCTGCTCCAAAATTGACAGTTCTTCGTAATGCTTGAGGGGAAAAAGAGCCAATGGCGGAATCAGAAAAACGGGCTCGCCCAAGGGAGCATGTTGGCGCCAATCATATTCAACATATATACAAATGACCAACCAATTTCAGACAAAACCAAAACTTTTGTATATGCAGACGACCTGGCAATAACAATTCAAGGCAACAGGTTTGAAACCATCGAGGAGAAACTAAAAACCGCCCTTTCTACAACGTCAACATACTACAAAAAGAATTCTCTAAAACCCAATCCCTCCAAAACTCAAGTGAGTGCATTCCGTCTGAACTCGAGGCAGGCAAAGTACAGGCTCAATGTTACCTGGGATGGGACATTACTAGAACACACAGATACTCCCACCTACCTTGGCGTCGTGCTGGACAGAACATTGACATACAAATATCACTGCAAAAAAACACGCAAAAAAGTAGAAGCACGAAATGCCCTAATAAGAAAGCTGTCCAATAGCAAATGGGGTGCCAAAGCTACCGTGGTCAGAACTTCAGCCCAAGCTTTGTGCTTCTCAACTGCCGAATATGCCTGCCCAGTGTGGTGCAGATCCGCCCACGCAAAAAAGGTAGATATTAGCTTGAATGAAACATGCAGGATAGTGACAGGCTGCATGAAACCAACCCCCATAGAAAATCTTTACAGGGCCGCAGGTTTCACAAACCCTGACTCACGTAGGAAAGCCCATGAACATACCGAGAAGCTAAAACAAACCTTTGATGCCCGTCACTCAATATTTGGCATAGAGTGTGGCTCCAGCAGACTCAAATCCAAACGCCGTTTGCGCCTTAGATGAGCCTCCCATCTACTATCCACTAAGAGAGGACCCACCAAGCGGCGTTTCTGGTGATTGGAAAACCTGGAGAATGCTTAACCGCATCAGAACTGGGGTGGCTCCTGTGAAATCTAATCTGATCAAATGGGCTTTGTTGGACGAAAATAACGACAAATGCGACTGCGGCACTCGACAGGACATGGAATATCTTCTACAATGCCTTGCCTGCCGCCACAGATGCACCCTGACAATCTATGGCTGGCTAAAGAAGAAGCATTGGACTACGGTATGTTGATGACTTTCACTTATGGACCGTCTGACAGCAACTGAATAAAACACAATTTTAGTGCCATACGCGTTTCGCCTTTATTTTCTGCAAGGCATCATCAGTGGCCTGTAATATGTACATATGTTAGCTATTTTATTTACATTTTTGTCACTGTGCCTATAGGTTATAAACAGTTCTGGTGGTTGGTATTTCCTATTAAGTAGTAATGTTTTGAACTGTACTTACAGGTTGCGTAGACAGTTTCTTACATATTAAGCTCCTGTTGCATTTTTGGTCTTGTTCTTCTTCCTATGAGCGCCAATTTGCTGTTTTTTCTGCATTCCACAGCACTATGCACTGAACGCTTGTTTTAATGCAATGTTTTGGTTTCTGTTGCCGACTGTCAAATGTTTTTGCCAAAGATCGAATATTACTGCCAAACTTATGAGTGTAACTATCGAAGTATCTGTGGTCTGTTCCTGTGTGCATTTGTGTGTGCGCTTGTGTGTGTGCGTGTGTGTGTGTGTGTGTGTTTTGGTGTCATATTAATTTAATTTAATTTTATTTTATTGTATTTAATTATTTATTTTTGTTTATGTCCTGTGTATGTTTGTGTGTGTTTTGGTGTGATAGATACATTTTTTTTTTTTTGGAGGGGGGGCTGTGTATGTGTGTGTGTGTGTGTGTGTGTGTGTGTGTGTGTGTGTGTGTGTGTGTGTGTATTTTGGTGTTATATACTATTTTTTTTATGTTATCATTTCCTTTATTAAGTGTAGTAAGGAGCCTGTGCTGATGTGTGTTTGTTCATTTATCACATGTTTGTTTTCTGCTATGGCTTTCTGGTTGTGGAAGTTTTCTTGCATTTGTATAAGATGTTTGTCATGATTGCTTATTCTCATTATTTTCATTTCTTGTTCCATGTTTGTAGGATGATGGTTGTAGTGTTTTAAATGCTCTGCAAATGTGGAATGGTTTGTTTCATACTTCCAACATCTGATATGTTCTTTGTATCTTGTTTCAAAATTCCTGCATGTCATGCCTATGTATACTGCATCACAACTTTGACATTCAAGTTTATATATTCCTGACTGTTGGAATTTGTCCCTCTTGGTAGCTGGCTGGCTTAGGTGTGATTGAAGGGTTTGCCCAGGCTTATATGCTATTTTGAAGCCCTGTCTCTTTAGGATGTTTGCAACTCTGTGTGTTAGTTTATGTGTGTAGGTTATGGTGTACCATCTGGTTCTTTTCTGTGTGGTGTTGTCATTGTGTGTGTTTGTTGAGTGTGTTTGTAAGTTTTCAGCTTGTGAGTTCTTTTGTAGTGTGGAAATGTTGTGTTTGTTTTTTATTTGTGTTTTTATTTTTTGATTGAGCCTGTGTACCACATGTGTGTCATACTCGTTGTTCCTAGCTATTTGTATGATCGTGTTCATTTCTTGTTCATAGTATCTCTTACTGAGTGGGATTCTGTTTAATCTATGTAACATGTGTCTTAGTGCTGCAAATTTCTGGCTTTGGGGGTGGTTGGATGTGGAATGTATTATTGTGTCCGTGGCTGTTGGTTTTCTAAAGATGTTAAATGTATGTTTTCCATTTTCTTTTTTAATTGTAATGTCAAGAAAATTTATTAGATTTTCTTTTTCTTTTTCAAGTGTGAATTTTATTTTCTTATGAGCTTTGTTTATTTCTGAATCGAGTTCATCTATTTTTTCACTTGACTCGTCTACCAAACAAATAATGTCATCCACGTATCTGTACCAATATATGATTTTGAAACTTTCATTTGTGGTTATCTTATCAAATATCTGATTTTCAAGGTGACTGATGAAAATGTTTGCTAGTGTTCCTGATATTGGGGATCCCATGGGCAGTCCATCAGTTTGTAGATAATATTCTTCCTCAAACTGAAAGTAGTTTTGTTCAGTTGTCAGTCTGAGCATATCTGTTATTTCTTTTATTGCATCTGTGGTGAGGTTGCTGTGGGATGAGAGATTTTGGTCTATGATTTCTATTGTTTCTGTGATAGGGATGGAGGTATACATATTTTCTATATCGAATGAAATCAGTGATGCTGTGTGTGGTACCTGTATGTTCTGTATATTTGCTATTAGGTTTCCTGTGTTTATCACTGTTCTGTTGTTTTCTACTTTATAGTGTTTTGTAACTAACTTTTGGAGGTGTTTGGCTATGCGGTATGTTGGTGCTTTCTTGAAGTTGATAACAGGTCTCATTGGCATTCCGTCTTTATGTACTTTCGGTTGACTGCGGAGCGTTGGTGCTTGTGGGTTTTTCTGTGTTAAGTAGTATTTCTGTTTGTCTGTGAGTGTGTGTTCAATGTTTTTCAGTGTTCGTTTCACATTTGCCTGGAATCGTGTAGTTGGATCTGACTTCAGTTTTTGTATTGCGTTGGTGTTTATGTATTCCTTGGTTTTTGTGATGTATTGCTCTTTATCCATGAGTACTGTTACATTTCCCTTGTCTGCTCTTGTTATTAATACGTTGTTGTTTGTTAACTTTTGTTTGAAGCTTTTCATAGTAGCTGCTTCTGTTTGGTTGTTCTTATTGTGTGTCTGCTATGTTTGTTTTATTATGCCTTTTATTTCTTCTTTTACTAGTTCTCTTGTCAGTCCTATGTTTATTTCACAATTATTTTGTTGTTCTTCACGTGTAAGGATGTGTTCGGTTTCTACTATGAGATTTTCTATGTATTGATTGTTCACCTTGCTACTGGTGCAGTGTTTCAAACCTTTTTCCAAGAGCATTTTTTCGTTTTCGTGTAGTTCTGTCTCTGTTAGGTTAACTAAGCGTGGATGGAATGAGTGTTGGTGTTCATGTGGTTTCACATTTAAAATGTAAATGTATTCTTGCGTCTTTTTTACTGTTAGTTTCATTATCTTGTGTTTATGTTTGTTTTGTAAATGTTTCATTGCTATGTATGTGTTGTGCTCAGTTTTTTCTACTAGTGCCAGCAGCACAGGCTCCTTACTACACTTAATAAAGGAAATGATAACATAAAAAAATAGTATATAACACCAAAATACACACACACACACACACACACACACACACACACACACACACACACACACACATACACAGCCTGCCCTCCAAAAAAAAAAAAAATGTATATATCACACCAAAACACACACAAACATACACAGGACATAAACAAAAATAAATAATTAAATACAATAAAATAAAATTAAATTAAATTAATATGACACCAAAACACACACACACACACGCACACACACAAGCGCACACACAAATGCACACAGGAACAGACCACAGATACTTCGACAGTTACACTCATAAGTTTGGCAGTAATATTCGATCTTTGGCAAATACATTTGACAGTCGGCAACAGAAACCAAAACATTGCATTAAAACAAGCGTTCAGTGCATAGTGCTGTGGAATGCAGAAAAAACAGCAAATTGGCGCTCATAGGAAGAAGAACAAGACCAAAAATGCAACAGGAGCGTAATATGTAAGAAACTGTCTACGCAACCTGTAAGTACGGTTCAAAACATTACTACTTAATAGGAAATACCAACCACCAGAACTTTTTATAACCTATAGGCACAGTGACAAAAATGTAAATAAAATAGCTAACATATGCACATATTACAGGCCACTGATGATGCCTTGCAGAAAATAAAGGCGAAACGCGTATGGCACTAAAATTGTGTTTTATTCAGTTGCTGTCAGACGGTCCATAAGTGAAAATCATCAACATACCGTAGTATTACGCGCAACTGAGGAGGACAGGACCAAAAAATTGAAGATGTCAATACAGCTATGTCAAGCATTCCCTGTCAACGTGTACAACAGGTTCAAGAAAATACATCTGCGACTCCATAAGACGATACAGCATATAAAATTCAACAGAACATGCAAAAAGAACGATTTAATTCCAAGCTACATTAATGTAAAGGTTAAAAACAGTTCTATAGTGGCACAAAAGTCAAAATCATTTGCAGAACGATATTGGTTACTACATGAAATTAAGATGCTCTATTCGAAAAAACAGCACCTAAACATGATGCTCTATGAGACTCATCTAGAATTGGCAAAAAACGTAGGAAACGCCGCAGTTTTCATGGCACTAGTAGAAAAAACTGAGCACAACACATACATAGCAATGAAACATTTACAAAACAAACATAAACACAAGATAATGAAACTAACAGTAAAAAAGACGCAAGAATACATTTACATTTTAAATGTGAAACCACATGAACACCAACACTCATTCCATCCACGCTTAGTTAACCTAACAGAGACAGAACTACACGAAAACGAAAAAATGCTCTTGGAAAAAGGTTTGAAACACTGCACCAATAGCAAGGTGAACAATCAATACATAGAAAATCTCATAGTAGAAACCGAACACATCCTTACACGTGAAGAACAACAAAATAATTGTGAAATAAACATAGGACTGACAAGAGAACTAGTAAAAGAAGAAATAAAAGGCATAATAAAACAAACATAGCAGACACACAATAAGAACAACCAAACAGAAGCAGCTACTATGAAAAGCTTCAAACAAAAGTTAACAAACAACAACGTATTAATAACAAGAGCAGACAAGGGAAATGTAACAGTACTCATGGATAAAGAGCAATACATCACAAAAACCAAGGAATACATAAACACCAACGCAATACAAAAACTGAAGCCAGATCCAACTACACGATTCCAGGCAAATGTGAAACGAACACTGAAAAACATTGAACACACACTCACAGACAAACAGAAATACTACTTAACACAGAAAAACCCACAAGCACCAACGCTCCGCAGTCAACCGAAAGTACATAAAGACGGAATGCCAATGAGACCTGTTATCAACTTCAAGAAAGCACCAACATACCGCATAGCCAAACACCTCCAAAAGTTAGTTACAAAACACTATAAAGTAGAAAACAACAGAACAGTGATAAACACAGGAAACCTAATAGCAAATATACAGAACATACAGGTACCACACACAGCATCACTGATTTCATTCGATATAGAAAATATGTATACCTCCATCCCTATCACAGAAACAATAGAAATTATAGACCAAAATCTCTCATCCCACAGCAACCTCACCACAGATGCAATAAAAGAAATAACAGATATGCTCAGACTGACAACTGAACAAAACTACTTTCAGTTTGAGGAAGAATATTATCTACAAACTGATGGACTGCCCATGGGATCCCCAATATCAGGAACACTAGCAAACATTTTCATCAGTCACCTTGAAAATCAGATATTTGATAAGATAACCACAAATGAAAGTTTCAAAATCATATATTGGTACAGATACGTGGATGACATTATTTGTTTGGTAGACGAGTCAAGTGAAAAAATAGATGAACTCGATTCAGAAATAAACAAAGCTCATAAGAAAATAAAATTCACACTTGAAAAAGAAAAAGAAAATCTAATAAATTTTCTTGACATTACAATTAAAAAAGAAAATGGAAAACATACATTTAACATCTTTAGAAAACCAACAGCCACGGACACAATAATACATTCCACATCCAACCACCCCCAAAGCCAGAAATTTGCAGCACTAAGACACATGTTACATAGATTAAACAGAATCCCACTCAGTAAGAGAAACTATGAACAAGAAATGAACACGATCATACAAATAGCTAGGAACAATGAGTATGACACACATGTGGTACACAGGCTCAATCAAAAAATAAAAACACAAATAAAAAACAAACACAACATTTCCACAATACAAAAGAACTCACAAGCTGAAAACTTACAAACACACTCAACAAACACACACAATGACAACGCCACACAGAAAAAAACCAGATGGTACACCATGACCTACACACATAAACTAACACACAGAGTTGCAAACATCCTAAAGAGACAGGGCTTCAAAATAGCATATAAGCCTGGACAAACCCTTCAATCACACCTAAGCCAGCCAGCTACCAAGAGGGACAAATTCCAACAATCAGGAATATATAAACTTGAATGTCAAAGTTGTGATGCAGTATACATAGGCATGACATGCAGGAATTTTGAAACAAGATACAAGGAACATATCAGATGTTGGAAGTATGAAACAAACCATTCCACATTTGCAGAGCATTTAAAACACTACAACCATCATCCTACAAACATGGAACAAGAAATGAAAATAATGAGAATAAGCAATCATGACAAACATCTTATACAAATGCAAGAAAACTTCCACATCCAGAAAGCCATAGCAGAAAACAAACATGTGATAAATGAACAAACACACATCAGCACAGGCTCCTTACTACACTTAATAAAGGAAATGATAACATAAAAAAAATAGTATATATCACCAAAATACACACACACACACACACACACACACACACACACACATACACAGCCCCCCCTCCAAAAAAAAAAAAAATGTATATATCACACCAAAACACGCACAAACATACACAGGACATAAACAAAAATAAATAATTAAATACAATAAAATAAAATTAAATTAAATTAATATGACACCAAAACACACACACACACACACACACGTACACACACAAGCGCACACACAAATGCACACAGGAACAGACCACAGATACTTCGATAGTTACACTCATAAGTTTGGCAGTAATATTCGATCTTTGGCAAAAACATTTGACAGTCGGCAACAGAAACCAAAACATTGCATTAAAACAAGCGTTCAGTGCATAGTGCTGTGGAATGCAGAAAAAACAGCAAATTGGCGCTCATAGGAAGAAGAACAAGACTAAAAATGCAACAGGAGCGTAATATGTAAGAAACTGTCTACGCAACCTGTAAGTACAGTTCAAAACATTACTACTTAATAGGAAATACCAACCACCAGAACTGTTTATAACCTATAGGCACAGTGACAAAAATGTAAATAAAATAGCTAACATATGTACATATTACAGGCCACTGATGATGCCTTGCAGAAAATAAAGGCGAAACGCGTATGGCACTAAAATTGTGTTTTATTCAGTTGCTGTCAGATGGTCCATAAGTGAAAATCATCAACATACCGTAGTATTACGCGCAACTGAGGAGGACAGGACCAAAAAATTGAAGAAGCATTGGACATTGCCCAATACTGGGCAAACAAATTGTAGTTTCCAGACACGAAAAAGTAAAGTAAAGTAAGCACTAAACTCGCAAAAAATACAGCTTTGCAACACACAGTATCATTTCTGTGAACTTAAACAACAATCTCGTAACATTCTCGTAGCACAACGAGCTTTTTCATACCCAAGACGTTGATACAACACAAGACCCCTATTGACTTTCGCCGCTTCTCTCTGACGTCTCAACTTCGAGTTATCGTAGTTGTTGGGCCTTTCCCTCTGACGGTGTTGTTTAGAGTCGATGGAATGATTACGATGATCTTTTATATAAAACGAAGGAAGTTCCTTTAGAGTCCTCCTTGCTATCTCCTACTTCTTCTGTCTGGCTCTAAATTAATTTTGAATAATAATGTTTTATTCTATGTTTCAGCAGCTTAAGTCCGCTGGGGAACAGAAGTCTGCTGATACCACGATTACGCGCCATTAGCGTGCTGTTCGCTTTGAGGTTCGCCGATGACATTGTAATTCTGTCAGAGACAGCAAAGGACTTGCAAGAGCAGTTGAATGGAATGGACAGTGTCTTGAAAGGAGGATATAAGATGAACATCAACAAAAGCAAAACAAGGATAATGGAATGTAGTCTAATTAAGTCGGGTGATGCTGAGGGAATTAGATTAGGAAATGAGGCACTTAAAGTAGTAAAGGAGTTTTGCTATTTGGGGAGCAAAATAACTGATGATGGTCGAAGTAGAGAGGATATAAAATGTAGGCTGGCAATGGCAAGGAAAGCGTTTCTGAAGAAGAGAAATTTGTTAACATCCAGTATTGATTTAAGTGTCAGGAAGTCATTTCTGAAAGTATTCGTATGGAGTGTAGCCATGTATGGAAGTGAAACATGGACGATAAATAGTTTGGACAAGAAGAGAATAGAAGCTTTCGAAATGTGGTGCTACAGAAGAATGCTGAAGATTAGATGGGTAGATCACATAACTAATGAGGAAGTATTGAATAGGATTGGGGAGAAGAGAAGTTTGTGGCACAACTTGACCAGAAGAAGGGATCGGTTGGTAGGACATGTTCTGAGGCATCAAGGGATCAACAATTTAGTATTGTTGGGCAGCGTGGAAGGTAAAAATCGTAGAGGGAGACCAAGAGATGAATACACTAAGCAGATTCAGAAGGATGTAGGTTGCAGTAGGTACTGGGAGATGAAAAAGCTTGCACAGGATAGAGTAGCATGGAGAGCTGCATCAAACCAGTCTCAGGACTGAAGACCACAACAACAACAACAACAGCGTGCTGTTATATATCCGTCCTTTCTCTTAGAACCTGCAGTCTAAATTGTTTGTTACACAAAGTCCAATCATTATTGATGTACGGTGTGACACATTTTACCGCACTGTGCTGCAGTTTAACACTGTCAACCATCACCCAACTTGTCGCTCCCCTACAGAGATCTCAGCGCCAGGTTTCAGCGCAACAGAAAATTTAAAAGGCAACAAAGAGTTTCGTCTGATTCTTATCTTAACCTGCAAACTGAAAATGCTTGTGTTCACTACTGCTTTACCTTTTGTGGCTATTTACACCTCATAATCATTAGTATGCTGAGAAGAAATGTGTTCCAGCAGTCCATCTATTTTATAACCCTCTTTTTTAAAGAGCCACAGTCACCAAACTCTCTGAGATTTGTGCAATAAAGAACCATGTAGTTAGTAGTAGAACAAAGAGAGTTCTGAGCCAGTTTGTATATGCGGGTAACATATTCAAGGGCAAACACACATTCAGGGGCAAATTATTCACCTCTCCCTGCTCTTAACCTATTGTTATGCCGATTGATTTATGACCCCAATCCTGTTCCTCCTCACTAGTACAAGCACGCTTTTGATGTCAAGTTAACTGACTAATTAATTAAATTTATCAATTAACTATCCCCTCCCCTTTGGGAAATTCCTCAGCCCATGCATCCTCTCCCCCCTTCCCTGCTGCCTTCTCCATCTAGAAACTGGCAAGAAAAGGACCTAGTCTATGCTGCAGATGAAGAATTTCAGAACATGAAATGCAGATCACCACCAGTAACAGTATACTGGTGCATATTCTTTCTCAGTCTATTTGTAGGAGAGAGAGCCCCACCCTATGTGGGTAGAGCTAAAGTCTGCCACCACTCCCCATGGTGGGACAATTGTAAGCAATAAGGACTGGAACGAAGTGTGGTACATTAGCCACTGTTTGGGGTTGCCCTCACATATGTCTGCTGCCTGGATACTAGACATGCACATTGCAGATGTTAGATGTTGGCAGGGACAGGTGCCACCAGATGTGGGGGAGAGCACCATGCACTGACAGCACTGTATACTATCGACGTTTGCAGCCTAATGGCTTGTGTATGCCAGTGTGAACCTCTAGTGTCACCACATAGAACTGTTGTGAGATTGTGCATGTACAGGGTGGTCACTCACTGCACCAACTACATACAGGGAAAACCCCTCTTGGGTGCCTCACAGCTTGCTGCAGGTAAAGCATTGTTGGAGGCTTCAAAGTCAGCTGCCATGCATGCCAATACCTACATCAGCCCTTCTCAAGTGCCTGCTTCCTGTCGAACAAGGCAGCAGTGGTGTTGGCAACATTTTGACACCTGGAGAATTCCCACCACCAATGTCACTCAAGTGGCTATTTCCTGTTTGTGCATGAACCAATGTGTCCAAACACCCAGATGGAGGTTTTCAAGCCCCCTCAAACTTTCACATTCATATTGGCTAATGCTGAAGCAGTGATGGTACATAAAACCTACGCCTTCCACTCTCACCCTTGCTGTTGTCCACAGTTGCATTAGTTTTATTACCAGTTTGCCAGTCTCGATTTCAAGCTGCTTGAAAGGTGAAGCATTTTTGAAGCAGCAGTACCAGTGGCAGTGAAAAACACCAGAGGGAAGTTAAATTATCTTGTAAGCTCATATTTAATTTCATAGCATGGGACTGGATATTGCAGTCTATATTTTCGAAAAAGGTATCATAGTATAAAATCCCTGTTCAGATTTTATAGCATTTATTCAGATTTTGGCTTTGATTTTTTCCTTGTTTTTTTTTGTTCTTTTTTTTAAGCATACATCCACCAAATTGTGGATCAGCTAGAAGCTGAGATGCCACACTGGAGGCAGCAGCAGCATCAGAATTATAACTATAAATATTTTCGTCTTTATAGTACTGTGTATACATAATATGTTGCTGTGAGACATATTCTTTTCAAAAAATTTGATTGTATACATTATATAGTTTGTCTGAGGTACATTTTTTGTTGTTGTTGTTGTTGTAGATGATTTTGAGGAACAAGGAGGAATCGAGATTGCGATACAATTCACATCACAGCTGTCATGTAAGTACATATTCATTAGTCAATTTTTTCTTAGTTTTGTGTATTTATACTTTTTTTATTAAATCAGTATGTTGCTGTTGTAGATAATTTCAGAGGCCTCCCTTGATTGATGCATGGTTCTTCAGGCAAGGGATGTCTGAGTGGCTGGGGAAGGTGGACGGGGAGCTGTGTTGCTGTGAGGAGATGCCAGATGAACTGAGGGGTATGTCATGGAGCCAGAGAGCTATAGGTAGTTTCTACATGTAATCAATCTACTTACAAACAACAAGTGTTCTTTTTTCCTTGCAATGGCAGTAAATGTGTGGGATATGTGATGATTCCTCACTATTCTTCCACAATAGCACCATTGGGCATACAGTATGACATGGTGCAGGTACCAGTTGTGTTGAAGAAACCACTAACACATGGCCCTGTGCAGCACGCTTCACTGTATAAGACAGACCTCATCACTGCACAGGAAGTCATTGCCACACAAGCAGCTGCAGCTGTAGCTGCAGCCCCCACTGCCCTGCCCCTCACCAGCTCTGCAGTGTCGTCCATGGTCAACCCTCTATCAAACAAGTCATTTAGAGTTATGGCAACAACCATCTTGTGGTCACAGCCATAGCCAGGTTGCTCACACAGGGGCATGCCCAATCTCCTTCTCCCCCACATTCTTGCCCAAACTGTATGGTATGTGCACCTCTGTGCTCCTCCACACAGAAAGCAACAGTGGCACCATCATCATCAACTAGTTGTAGTTATAGGAATAGTAGTAATAACCATTTGGTTAAAGACAGTTCCCTCCCCACCCCCAATCCCTTTAGTGGAGGACATCAGCTGACTAGTTTCATGAGTCTGGCTTGAGTGCTATAATGGATCAATTTTCCAAGATGGAAGATAGAGGGTAAGCTAAATCGCACAGCCTTTACTATACCCTGACATCCAATCATGGTCCAGTAAATGGAGGATATAGCTGCATTGGGCTTCCTGAGGATATAACTGATAAAAAGACATGTATTAATGTCAAAGAAAATAAAACCGACCAGGCTTGTTTTGCATGGTCAATCCAGTGTTGTGAAAGAAATTACAATCATAAGGATTATTCGCAGCACACACCTCAATACAGTTGATGCCCTGACACACATAATTGTTGTGTGATTGACAGTATCAAGTTCCCAGTCAAGATCCAGGACACACCTAAATTTGGGGCACAGAATACCAGAATATTGGTTCTCCAGCAACCTTACAAGTGATGCCACAATGGACGCAGGGTGTGGACATACTGTGAATGTGTGCCAGGAATTCAGCATCCCCATTTTAGGAGAGCACGCACTGCTTTACATAGACACAAACTTACGCTTTTACGCTTGCTTGCAGATGTTTTCAAGAAATTCTGGAGTCCTTGCATGACCACATTTTCCATGGAGCCTGTCTTTTGTTACACCTGGGTTGTCTTGGGACTCTATGCACAAGAAAACAAAGTGCAGCATGGAACTGTTGACCTATGTTCATGTGCTTCTTTTGTTTGAGCAAGGGATCCTTGATCTCAGGGGACTTTGTTAACATGTCCTTAGGCATACCAAGGCAAACAAACCACATGTGGGTGACAGGTTCAATTGATCCCTGGATTTGAGTTACACTAGTACTCAGGTATCAATAACCTATTCGAGCACACCATGCAACAGTCACTGCTGATTGGCCAGTTTCAATGGAATTAGATGGAAAAATCGAGGATATAGCAGTCGATTCTGATGTGGGGTATGTGGTGGAGGCAGAACTCATACACGCTATTAGTTTGCGTGCTGCACATGCCGTTTTGCCTCTATGTCCAAAGCAACTAGTCCCACCAGGAGGCTCCACCCCAAAACCTATGGTAACGCTGTAGAATAAGTGAAGGTTCATTATTCACTGTTGTAATCTCCAGCAAATAGCTCAACTTTCGGCAAAACAATGGATAATTTAAGAAAACATGGTGAAATTTTGATTAGAACCAATGGGATTGGCGTTATAGCATAAGAAAGTGCATTGCACTCCGAAATTTTAAACAGGTCACAATATTCAATGAGAACTTTGTTCCTGTGGAGCTGAGTTCACGAAACATACTTATGAGGGGATGTGGATACTAGACCTATCCTCACTTCAAATGTATCAATTTCATTACAAGTTTGTGAAAACTCGTTTAGCAAATACTTAATCACTTTATATGGATACAGATAGTTTCATCTGTTGGGCGAAGAACTGCAATCCGTATGAAGTAATGAAGTACCACAGTAAAGAATTCAACATGTCCTCATACACAGCCAATAATCCTTAAGAGATTGTTCCACCGAACAAGAAGGTTATTGGCCTCATCAAAGACGAGGTAAATGCATTGATGATTGTAGAATTTGTAGGTCTGTGATCGAAAATGTATGCGTATCTCACATTGGAAGGTGCCACTCAGAGGCAGGCTAAGGGTGTGCATTGTGTGGCATTGAGAGCTCTCTCGATTGAAGAATATTTGCAGTGTCTGTACAGTGATGTTCACTGTGCTCCACCACAGCTGCACATTACAGTGATGCAAAGTAGTATTCGATCAAGAGGATTCAGGGTGTACTCTGTGCTGCAATATAAAATCAGCCTATCACTTTATCATGAAAAAGAGTCATTTGTGAGGCTAGGATTGAAACTCTCCCAAACTCACACTATTCACTTGTTGAGAGAGACAGAAGAACACTTCGTGTAAATGCTGCAGAATAGCAGTAATTGCGTGTATGTGTGTGTGTGTGAGTGTGTTCTAAATATTTATTCATTTATTTATGCACACCATGCGGTTGAGGAATATGTACTACCTATATGTGTGTGTGTGTATCTTGTAAAAAAAATCTACACACCATGCCCATCCAAAAGAATTGTATAACGTCTGCCTGCCATGTGCATCAACAAAAATTGCACTTTAAAAATGTGTCTCTGCACCATGAGCATTGACAAAAACAAATTGTGTCAGAAATACATAAACTCATCTTGTACATCAAATGTAAATAGAATCTTTTTTTATGTTTCACCTGCTGCTAGCCATCCAGGTCTGCTTAGCTGGTAAGCGTAGATGTAAGTGTATACATACTTCACAGACCACCAAAATTGTTGTTGTACAGCAACCATGTAACTGCTACTATTGGGGCTGTAGTGTGTAAGAATAGAAGTACATCCACAATAGTTTTTAGTGTAGATTTACATACCTGAAAACACAAATATTTCAATCATTGTTGTTTTCTGTTATTGTGTAGGAAAAAGTATCTTTGTATTGAATATTACAACCAAATTGTTCCTCAAGAACCAAACTTTATCTCAAGATTGAAACTGTATCTATGAGAAATGAATAAATTAAGAAGTTCTTTACCATACATCTTTGTTGTTATTATTTACAAAAAAAACCTCTCCTAACTGTAAAGTTGTGGTAAGATCTTATGGGACCAAACACATTGGGCCATCGGTCCCTAAGCTTACACACAACTTAATCTAACTTATACTAACCAACGCTATGGACAACACACACACACACCTATGCCCGAGGGAGGACTCGAACCTCCGATGGTGGGAGCCGTGACGACGATGACAAGGTGCCTCAGACCACACGGCTACCCCACGTGGCTCCTAATTGTATATGCAAAGGATTTGTAAGACAAAAATGATATGAAGGTGAAGTTTAACACGTAAGGTAACAAAATATATAGAATGGTTGCATGGGATCACACCAATCGTGCAGCACGAATTGGCTTATGGAAGCAGGAGGCATGTTGACCACGTTCACTTCCAAGCACAAATAGCAAACATTTTTAAAATTATATCACAAGTATTTTAAAATAATCATAGATGTGTTATCTGGAAAAACTGTATATTATCAAAGTGAAAACAGGGTGAAGAGAAATCATACAAAGATTGTGAGCTAAACAAATCATTTATTTCTCATCCAACTTAAAAGTAATTTTGCATTTTCATAACTATACACAGCAACACTAGTTTCACACATCGTTTTCTTCGTCTTCTTCTTGAGTCGACGAAGAGCAGAACACCTGCAGAATTCCAGGTCTTGAATAGCAGAATACTTTAAGATCCAGTGTATCCATGTGATCTTCTGCTGGCCTTTGAAGTAGCTGATGGTATCCAGGAGGTCGAATGATCGAGGCAATGCCACCATATCTTTACAGATATGCCAGGATCATCCTAGTGAATTGCTTGGTATGAATTTTTTAACTACTTTTCACTCCTCTGTGCTTTAGCACGTTTTACATCCTTGAAACACCGCGGCGATGCAATGTTTGCTGAGGATGTGACTATTATTCAGGTATCTTCTGTGTATGCTGTGAATGCAACGTCTTTAAATATGAACTGCCGACAGGGTGCAATAAAGTTCCCACCTTGAGATACCATTGTGAAATTTCCAGTTATGGCGCAGCACCTGTTCATTTATACAGCTCTCTGCACGACACCAGTGAGTGGGCAATAGTTCATCACACAGTCTTGTCGAACTTGAGCATAAGCTGGAGTTTGTTCAGGGAAATTTGCCAAAGATTTAAATTCAATTTGTACATGTATAGGCCCTAATTTAACTATCTCGGTCTGTTGTGAGCAGCCTGTTTCGATGATGGACGCCAGCTCCATGAATTTCCGTGGTCTAAGTAGACATCCTTCCTCTTGATAGTAAGAATCATAGAACCCTGCATACATGTGAAATGTTAGACTGTATACATTTTCATTCCACCTCAGGCGTAGTTTATCATACAGGTATAGTTCAGAGGCCCCCCATGAACCATGGACCTTGCCGTTGATGGGGAGGCTTGCGTGCCTCAGCGATGCAGATGGCCGTACCGTAGGTGCAACCACAACGGAGGGGTATCTGTTGAGAGGCCAGACAAACATGTGGTTCCTGAAGAGGGGCAGCAGCCTTTTCAGTAGTTGCAGGGGCAACAGTCTGGATGATTGACTGATCTGGCCTTGTAACAATAACCAAAACGGCCTTGCTGTTCTGGTACTGCGAACGGCTGAAAGCAAGGGGAAACTACAGCCATAATTTTTCCCGAGGGCATGCAGCTTTACTTATGGAGAGCTGCATCAAACCAGTCTCAGGACTGAAGACCACAACAACAATAGTTCAGAGCTCTGGTAGACTCTGGCATTAGTTTACCCACGATTATCAAAATTGGTGGAATCATTTGCCATATTCCCTCGTCCGTTGATCAGGAACGTAAGTATGGTGAACCTTGGCGTCTCCCGTTGAGCGGACGTTTTAATAGACTATGTCCGTCTGCTTGCAGTTGGAAGCACTGGGTATTCACAAAGCTCCAATGAATGGAAAGATAACGGTAGAAATATACCAACATTCAGAACTTTTAAAAGCTTCAAACGCTGCTCATGTGATACAGTGATGTGTTCACTTTCCACGTTATTTTATTGATGGTGATCTCGCTCTCCTCTTGAGCTTTTTGAATGTATGAGTTGTTATCCATTGAACTCCATATGAGAATAAGTTCCTGTTTAGAATTATGAATAATTCGCCGCACATCCTCAAAGTATCGCATAAGCAGTTTTAAAGGTATACAATCAGTAAATCTCTTGCACTCTTCTGCAGTCCTAGGGAGAAGCAGAGATAAACGTTTTAAGAATTATTGTTATGCCTTCAATGCATGTACGGTCAATCTCGACCACGTTAAGTTCATATCGTATCCCATGAACCAGGAATGCTAAAGTACTACATGTAATGTTCGATGCCCCTTTTGTAAATGATCCCTCGAGATATATGAAACTCTTGAATCGGAGGGTTAAAGCACCATGGTGTTAGATGACAATCCGAATTTCATCGTTCTTGTTGACTGTGGTTGATGCCTAATGTTTATGCGAGAAGCATTCCAGGCGTATAATACGCTCATCACATTCCACTGGGCTAGCTGTACTGAATGACGACATTGCGCGATTTGAGACCTACTGATTCAAGAAACGCGTAGTTTTGCACGTGTTATCACGTTGCATTTCTGCCCTGAAGTGCTACGCAGTGCATTGTGCATGTAGTTTTTATACCACACGTTCATTCTGTCTTCCTTCACACTAGCGGGACTCTACTATCCTTGAGTGGTAGAAGAACACCACCGAAGCTTCCGGTCTGCAAGTTAAAGGCCTTGTCTTCTGCCTCCGACTGGTCCTGGATGGTTGAAGGCCGCCATCGCTGCTTCCAAGTCTCTGCACATTTGAGGTCACTGCTGGTTCTGCTTTATATTTAGCCATAGAATGATTTCCTCGGCACGAAAGTCGACAAGGTGATTATTCTGGTCCACTATACGCTGACCCAGACAGTCTAGTGCCTGAACTGTTACTGGGAGTCAATTAGTATTTGTAGGGGTCTCAGCGACCTTATACCGTGTCCCCACTGATGGGAAGAACCTGTAAATTTTATCTATCAGTCTATTGTTGAGATAAGAGTTTGTTGCAATGTTACTCTGAACATGGATTGTACTAAGAGGAAGTGTACCCACCGACTGGTCGAATCGGTAATGTTTATTATAAGCCTTCCATAAAACCTGTCCTTCTGTGTAACTTAATAGCCGTCCTATTGTACCCTTCCCGTTGAAGTCAATCGTTGACCCGTTGTCTTTATTTCAGATATATGTGTATTGATGTTTTCACGTAGTGCGATCCCCTTTCCAGAACATTTTAAAACTTCGTTTAAATCGTAAATATCGTTAGCACATCGTCCTATTTCCAGAATTTCTTTTCCATCATTAATTTGCAGATGAAGTTTATTGTTAGCCTCTGTGATATTCGAAATGCTGTTTTATGTCTCCTGTCCAAACAGCGCAATGCTCCAATCCCCATTGCTTAAATCAATCGGTGGGAAGTAACTGTCTCGTAATACTGACGATCGTACTTTTGAAGTCAGAGTATGAAACATTGCATCTAAACCTTAACTGACGGGTGCATGCTTAATGCCTCTCCTTATTTATGTGCTTCTGCTTAAACCTTAGGAGAAGGATGATGCACAGATGCCCACATAAGTAGGTATTAAAGTCTTGGTAGCTGAGACACCTGTAAGGGCTGGAATGAAAATTCTAGAACATCTGTTATAACTTTTCCGATGGCTGCAGATCTCCAGATGGGTCGAAATAGTGGAGTGGACGTTATTTGTATTTTTCTTAACATATGCCTCCCAGTGGGTTCCTCCCACCCCCACCCCCCCTCCAGCAGTATCTAAATTCACAATTCTACATTCTCCAGATTTCCACATAGTCTTCAGTAACGTATCCCGCAAAACATACCGCGGAATGCTAACTTCTTTCCTAACAAACTTGAGCAGATCTGTCTTTGTAAGCAGTCTGTCTGGTAGGATAGCTAATGGGCTTTCTTTTTATTTATGAAAAGACATCGTTCTCTGTTGTATGGTTTCAAGTACAGCCCTTTTCCAGTGGCTGCTCCTGGAAGTTCCGCGCGATCTTCAGTGTTATGGCAATAACCGCAGCACCACCAGCCAGTGAACCAATCGCTGAGAGTCCTGTGAGGTATGGAATGAGGAAGGGAATAACTTCGCCTGATGTTTTGGGTACAGGCAGAACCTGGGCTGCCTTAACCAGTCCATTACGCTTTAGGGCACTTTCAGTTGGATACACCGCTGCCAGAATACAGTTTTTTAAACATCCCTATCCTGGCTTCTTCTTCATCGTTGTCGTCTCCTTCTTCTTCTTCAGTGCATGACTTGCAGCATTCATAACTTGCTTGGAATTCATATCCAAGCCCAACTTAATTTTATCACACATCTTTTTATGATCTACAAATACTGCAGTGTGCTGACCTATACCAAAATTTTTACTCATACATATTGCCTTGGCTTTATCAGTAAAATTCGATCTGCAGCATCGCGTCCTATCAGTAAAATTCGATCTGCAGCATCGCGTCCAGGGAGATTTTTATGTTTTGCGGATGCAATGTCATGTTCCAAACAAGCCTCGTCGAGCAGTTTAAGTCCCTTAGCACCACAATCCAAACGTTTCTAACGATTTGTACCAGGTCCACAATACTTATACCCGGAATGTGCAAACCGACTGGAAGTTTGTCGAAAATAGCACCTCCTGTAACGTGTCTTCTATCATGCATAATATGCTACTGTGCTGGTTGTGTTCTGTGCATCCCGTTATACAACAAATCGTGTGCAGCAGTCCAGCTGTTTTGCGTTGCAGGAGAACCAAGCAATTTAACAAAAGCTCTATTTCCTCGACGTCTTGTGAAACGCTCGGTGAGAAACACGCGCGATTCTGAGCACTTCTGCATTCTCTCTGTAAAACTATACTGAAAATTCAATGTCATTGCTATCCTTTAAGATCTGTGTTCTGGGATTTTTTCTCTGCTCTACAGAAAGTTTGAATATCTCACTCGAACAGTTTGGGAGGTATGACTTCTCAAATACTGTCTTGTGTTATGAGATATGTACCAAATCACCCACATTAAGTTTCTGTTTATGTGGATCCACCATTTTAATACGATAGTACACCATATCCATCAGTCCATTATTATGAACATCGATTGATTTTATTTTTATTATGCAATGTTTGGTTGGTTAATAATGTACTTATTTCTGGGAGGATATTTGTCCATTTGTATGAGCCACAAAGATTAAAACGCATCCACATTTGACTTTTCATTTTTCTGAGACTTTCCACGATACTCGCCTTCAGGTGAGTGAATGTGGAGTAGTAATTTATTCAATACCGCTGCATCACGGAATTGAAGTACCTATTGTTAAACTCTCCACCATGATCTGTTTTGATCGGATTAGTGATCGTCTGGGCATCAATTATTTACTGTCTCCAACAAACGTTCAAATACCTTCATAACATCTCTCCCCATTTTTGTTTCAACAGGTAATGCCCAAGCAAATCTGGGGTATGTGTAAATAACCAATAAAATTTATTTGAGTCCATTATGCTCATGTGAATATTCCCCAATATCTCCAAGATCAGCCTGCCATAAGCCATCCAAACCTTTTAGTCCCAACGTGCCCATGAGGGTATGTTTTGTGTACTGGTTTGCGAAGTTCTCGAACTATCATCTCCACACTCATTCGGTTATACCTTTCTCTCTAAGCTCTGAAATTATTGCGACAACCTTATTCGAATGAGTGGAACTGCCCACAGCAGCCGACGCCATGAGCAGGAAGATGATGCACAGACGTCCACATAAGTAGTTATTACAGTCGTGGTAGCGATGAAAATTTCAGAACATACCTCTTCTGTCGGTGGAGTATTGTTATAACTCTTCTGGTGGCCATAGATCTCCATAGTAGACGTTACCCGTATTTCTCTTAGCGTACACCTCTCACTGGGTTCCTGGTTCCACAGAAAATCTAAATATCCACAATGAGGGGTCTGATTCTGACTCATGGATCGATCTCCAGATCTCACCATGAGTGTCATATCTCCGTATAAAGATGTTATACATAGCGTCAGGCGAACCACATGAAATGTCCAGAGATGAAGAATACTCAGAGGTTACCTGTTGGTTGATGTAGGGTTTTGCACAACACAGTTCATCCCATTCCAACTCAGTAAACTGTACTTTAAGACTTTTCAATGCATTTTCAGTCTATAACACAACAGGCCAGTCACTACCCACTGACATTTCTATACCAATATTTAATAGCTTTGAACCGATAGCTGTTAAATTGTAAGTTGAAGTGAAAAGCAATAGAGCATAGGGAGGAAATGGCAGCCTCTCATTCACCACATCAACACCCTGTCCTTGCAGTAACACCAGAATGTTCTCAGATGGTGCGAATGTTGGAGGCCAGTAATGACCTGCACCATGTGGTGTACAGTCCCAGCACAGCTTTTCTGAATGTTGGGGAATGGCTGGGTGTCTTCATCAGTGACCTGGATGGATAATAGCAGCTCATTTTCCTGCTCCAACATGCTGATCAGGAGCGCTACAGGATCCCATGGTGCTGCTGTCACTGCTGGCCCCAAGATGCCAGAGGTCACTGCAGGAGCCAATGAGATGATGGTGGCTGCTGCTAGTCCAGACATGCTGGAGGTCATTGCCAGTCCAGACACACTGACAGCTGCTGAACAAAGGAGAAGAAACAATATGTATTTACAGCAAAAGACATGGAGTTGCGATGTGGCTGAGTGGTTCTATGCGCTTCAGTCTGGAACCGCGAGACCGCTATGGTCACAGGTTCGAATCCTGCCTCAGGCATGGATGTGTGTGATGTCCTTAGGTTAGTTAGGATTAAGTAGTTCTGAGTTCTAGGGGACTGGTGACCTCAGATGTTAAGCCCCATAGTGCTCAGAGCCATTTGAACATGGAGTTGAACTAAGAAATGGGACTTGACAAAGAAGAGGAGGAACCACTACATGCAGTAATATTAACGACGACATATAATGATTACTTACTTTTACGTTTCTTCTGAAATGCAGAGGCAGATGAGGATCTTGGCTGCTGTTGATGCTTCATCTATCTTCCTCTGACTGACTGTGTCTGAGAGCACATCTGTCTTATATCCTCCTGAAATCACTATTGCATAACCAGATGTGGTGTTCCTACTTTCCTATTGGTTCCTACCAATTTTCAGGTGGAGGAGGGGGTGAATGCTTTGTTATTGTTGGTTCCTGAAGGAATTTGGGAGGGAGAAAAAACCCATTTCAAACGACCTTTGTGGCAATTTTGTGAATTAGCTCAATTGAAGCCTATACATCAAGGTGAACACTTCTGGTTCGTTCTTTCTGGGGTAATGGGATAGAACAGTTATCTCCTTCACTATGGATTGACAGACCATTTCAAAAAACACAAACGTCTCCAACTCTCTACGAGTTGCAAAATGGATCTTCAGCGCATCCCACTGCATCGCCATTACTTTCTCAAAAGTATTAACCCTATGCTCATCCATTATCGCCTCGTTCAGTCCGTCATGTTGTGTAGGAGGCTATGGAGGAAGCTATGGGCATAGTCCTCAGTTTTGGCTTACACGTAATGCACCTATTAATCTCCTCAACATCTCAATTGAACACATTATGACAGTACCTTCCCAGGAGGACAGTAAATTCTAAGACACTGCAGCTCCATTGTTTCAAACTGAGCTCAAATGTACAGCAAAAAGCATACCGTAATATCTCTCATTTTTTTCATCATAACATGAGCCCTCCACAGTGAGTCATTTCTGTCTGACAGCTCAACACAGACTGAGCAATTTAAAGGTGGGAGCCAGCTGGAACACTTCTGCCATCTGGTAGCACCTGCCCCTGCTGGCATCTGTGGCATGCAGATGTGTACACCCAATGCCCAGACAACAGATATACGTGCAGCCAACCCCAGACAGTGGCTAATACAAAACATTTCATTCAACTGCTTGGTGCTTATAGTTATGTCAGGGGAAGTGAGATAAACATGAGCTCTTTGTGCAGATAGTGGGGGGCGGGGGCTGTCTCCTGAAAACTGATTAAATAAAGAATATGCATCAATACAAATTATTGACATCAGTTTGAATTTTTGAGATCCTTCCTCTCCAGCAAAGACTGAATCTTTCTTCCACCGATTTCCAGATGGTGCAGGGAGGGGAACGTGGGACATGGAGGGCTGGGAGATTTCCTAGAGGGGAGGGGTAATTAATTTATCAGTTTAATTAATCAGCCACCTAATTTAATGTCAAAAGTGTGCTAGTATTGGCGAGGGGCAGGGGATTGGGAATTTCCCAGAGGTGTGGGTGAGGAGAAGGAAGAGGAGGAGGGGAATATGGTGTGGGGTTTCTCAGAAGGATATAGTTCCCCAAGAGGTTATAAATCACTTAGCCTAACAGTAGGTAAGGGAAGGAGGACAGGGATAATTTGCCTATGAATGTACAGTTGCCCTTGAATCTATGCAACCTACACAAAAAAACGCTCAAAACTCAATTTACCCTACTACTGTAGTTTCTATTGCATATAGTTCCTATCTGTTAAGCAATACCATGGAGACATGGAGTAATTATAAAATATAATCTGTAACAGCAGTTATGTCGATAAGGAATGTTCTGTGCCATAAATCATTAGTCAGACATTTATTACAGCTTGGCTATTAAAACTCCAACAGCAACTGTAGTTGCAGACTAAATTATGAGGATTTTGGATGGAGATTCTCATCACATGATGGATATTACATTATTGTACTTTTGTTCCATTCAGAATGGGTGTCTATCATCAATATTAGTATATCAGGTCTGATGGTGTAGTGGTTAAGGATGTCTGCAGAAACCAAGAGGAAGTGGGATTGGATCCCACTTGCGCCTGATGCTATTAAAACTTTTCAGTCTGCAGTTTATCTAACCCAGCCTCTTGATGATGTGCAGAACCAACATGTGGTTTGTATTCCAATTTTTTAACTTAGGCATCTAATTGGTGATCATAGAGCTGCACACTACTCAAATTAACATCATTATGAGGTTTGACTGTGAAATTTATGAATATACTCTTGTATTCGTTGTAATATGAAAGCAAATACCTTCCAATCTCATCTTAAGAAATTTCTTGCTGTGCCTGAAACACGTGCTGTGTCAGTTAATGAAGATCGCTGACTGGTGTTGGTAAAGAGCGTATATGTCTTCCCATCACATATCAGACCTTCTCCATAGGTCAGAAATAAGGGGACCATGCAGGCCAATCAACGATCAGTCTATTCCTCTGAGTGTTTGGAATGTGAACTATAGTGTGACGTTTGTGTCATCCTCCTGGAAAATGCCGATTGGTACATGTGTAATGTAGTGTAATTTTTGTCACATACTGGCGAGCATTCAGCTTCTCTTGAACCAGTACCATATCAGTTCTGCTGTCGTATCCAACAGATCCTATATCTTGATTCCAGAAGTTGGTGAGGTGTCGATCTGGTGAGTAGCTGCTTCCTGTGACTTTTTAGGGGGACCATTGAGGGCATTCTGGTGTATTTCTGACAGCCATGAACAGAAGCGAGTCTCATTGCTGAACACCAGAGAATGCCACCTAAAGTCGGCCGGTGTGGCCGTGCGGTTCTAGGCGCTTCAGTCTGGAACCGCGTGACAGCTACGGTCGCAGGTTCGAATCCTGCCTCGGGCATGGATGTGTGTGATGTCCTTAGTTAGGTTTAAGTAGTTCTAAGTTCTAAGGGACTGATGACCACAGATGTTAAGTCCCATAGTGCTCTGAGCCACTTGAACCATTTGAACCAATGCCACCTAATATCTCAGTTGACTTTCATTCTACAACATGTAAGTCTGTACTGGTTGAGATATTGTGTCAGCAGTAAATGATCCAAAATAATTCAGCCTAATTTGTTGTAACATGTTGCCAAAGTTTGTGGTGGCACTCTGTGTCTAAACTCTGCCCTGATTTCAGCTGTTGTTATCCACTTTTCTAGGCTAGGTGAACAACCCTACGATTTTTTTGCGATGTATTCCTTCTAAACGGACCTGTGCCTATTTTTGTTCCCACACTCCTGCCCTAGGTCCATCTCATCAGCAGTCTTTCTGCAGTCACTGCAGTACAGCAACCTGTGTGTGATCTTTCGGTTTGATGTTCCCACGTCCCTCATCCCAATGATTTGACCTTCCTCAAAGTCCTCGGTCACAGTATCTTGCGCTCTCCAGTTCCATAACGTTAGATACGCCCAAAACCCAACATATACTCACAGTATCTCTAGGAATGGCTTTTATCCATACAAAAAATAAATTCTCATAAGGATGAAATTTCACTTAGAGCATCTCACAGATTTTGAAATTCTATAGTGATAGTTTAATAGCGTCCTCAAAGTTTTTCGTGGAGCAACACTTTTCATTGATTCAGTGTATAATTGTAAATGCTATTCATTAGGTTCATTTGAATCGCATTGTCGTTTTATTGGAGCTGTAATTGTTGGTGCCTATTGTGAGGCGATATCTAGTATCACGCACAGTCAGTCAAGAAGAACAAGAGTGTTCAAGGATGCTGACTACTGAGCGAAATACTGTGAAGGGTTTGTTAGAAACGCTCATTGCTTAAAGTTGTCCAAGCCGCTAGAGAAGCTCGATATAGGAAGTTCGAATGATCGACGTTTTGCTCGTAATTAAAATCTGGTGGCGGCGACTGTTGCTTCTTACCACTTCTCCATTTGTTTACATGTCGGTATTATTTTGCAACTTCAGATCGGGACTCGCTTTTTGTGAACCTGAACCACTAGACTGAAGTAAATACTGATGCAAAATATAGGTAATGTTCAGTAAAAAGCAGTTTGTTCAACTTTTCCGTGTATCCATTCATTAAAGTCAGTTCTCCTGAAATTAAGTTATGATTATTGCCGTAATTTACATGTAATTATGTAAGTTAAATTTGAAAGATTGGAAACAAGGCCAATGTACCAGCATAAAAAGTACTTTTTTAAAAAAATGTTCCACAGTGCAGTACATTAAACAGCTTGTTGAAATTGTCTTGCATGAAACTATTTGGTACCACCTGCATAATAATGACGGAGCTATCACGTGGTTTGTAGTCATTATATACTATTATACACCACTGGCCGTTAGAATTGATACACCACGAAAATGACGTGCTACAGACGCGAAATTTAATCGACAGGAAGAAGATGCAGTGACATGCAAATGATTAGCTTTTCAGAGCATTCACACAAGGTTGGCGCCGGTGACTACACCTACAACGTACTGACATGAGGAAAGTTTCCAACCGATTTCTCACACACAAACAGCAATTGATGGGGTTGCCTGGTGAAACGTTATTGTGGTGCCTCATATAAGGACGAGAAGTTCGTACCATCACGTTTCCGACTTTGATAAATGTCGGATTGTAGCCTGTTGCGATTGCGGTTTATCGTCTCGCGACATTGCTGCTCGCGTTGGTCGAGATCCAATGACTGTTAGCAGAATATGGAAACGGTGGGTTCAGGAGGGTAATACGGAACGGCGCGCTGGATCCCAACGACCTCGTATCACTAGCAGTCGACATGACAGGCATCTTATCTGCATGGCTGAAACGGATCGTGCAGCCACGTCTCGATCCCTGAGTCAACAGATGGGGACGTTTGCAAGACAACAACCATGTACACGAACAGTTCGACGATGTTTGCAGCAGCATTGACGATCAGCTCGGAGACCATGGCTGCGGTTACCCTTGACGCTGCATCACAGACAGGAGCGCCTGCGATGGTGTACTCAACGACGAACCTGGGTGCACGAATGGCAAAACGTCATTTTTTCGGATGAATCCAGATTCTGTTTACAGCATCATGATGGTCGCATTTGTGTTTGGCGACATTGCTGTGAACGCACATTGGAAGCATGTATTCGTCATAGCCACACTGGCGTATCACCCGGCATGATATTATGGGGTGCCATTGGTTACCCGTCTCGGTCATCTCTTGTTCGCATTGACGGCACTTTGAATAGTGGGAGTTACATTTCAGATGTGTTACGACCCGTGGCTCTACCCACATTAGATCCCTGCGAAACCCTACATTTCAGCAGGATAATGCATGACCGCATGTTGCAGGTCTTGTACGGGCCTTTCTGGATACAGAAAATGTTCGACTGCTCCCCTGGCCAGCACATTCTCCAAATCTCTCAACAACTGAAAAGTCTGGTCAATGGTGGCCGAGCAACTGACTCGTCACAATACACCAGTCACTACTCTTGATGGACTGTGGTATCATGTTGAAGCTGCATGGGCAGTTGTACCTGTACACGCCATCCAAGCTCTGTTTGACTCAATGCCCAGGAGTATCAAGGCCGTTATTACGGCCAGAGGTGGTTGTTCTGGGTGCTGATTTCTGTCCAATGAATACCCGTTTATCATCTGCATTTCTTCTTGGTGTAGCAATTTTAATGGCTAGTAGTGTATATACGTACGACTTTGTTGATACTATTCTCTGAATGAATGCGTTTCTTCTCCATCCATTGGCAGCTTTCGTGGTTTTACTGCATCTTGTGAAATCATTTGCTGCTGATTAGAGTTGTTTTACTGTGCTCAGTGCTTTATTATTTGAATCAGTTGTATTCCATTTTGTGTCAAAATGTTTCTCGAATATTTCAAAATAAATTCGTATTTATTTTGCAGGATAATTCACTCTTGTTTTATTATATTTGTTTACATAATGTGCCAGCCTGGATGGCCGAGTGGTTCTAGGCGCTACAGTCTGGAACCGCGTGACCGCTTGTGTCGCAGGTTCGAATCCTGCCTCGGGCATGGATGTGTGTGATGTCCTTAGGTTGATTCGCTTTAAGTAGTTCCAAGATCTAGGAGACTGATGACCTCAGAAGTTAAGTCCCATAGTGCTCAGAGCCATTTTTTTTTTACATAATGTCCTCTTTAACAAGTACTCGGTTAATCTGGGTCGCAATTTTTAACCCATCGCACTTGAAACTAAATAATAGGCCTACTTAACCGTGATTAATTTCAAAGTGTGTCTCCGCTCTGCAGAATGTGTTTTGTAGACAAGTTCGTGGCGCCCACATCTCGTAGTACACAGAAACAGGAGTTTTGTGTGTGACACTCAGTTTTCTTACTGTGATACTAGGCTACTGACTGATCACAGTGATGAGGGGTAGTGCTGTCTCATGCAGCCAGCCACGCTTGACAAAGCTCTGCATTCACTTACGGTACAGACCTCACTGAGAGCATGTGGCACTGGAGAAAGACCTGGGATTGGCTACCGGCTGGCTCCTACTATTCGTCCTGCTGCAGCAACATTCAAAAGATAATTTGATCCACTTATGAATCACACTTACATTCTGCTACTAGAGTGGACGTAAGTGTCATCATCTGTCAGACCTGAACAGCCTAAGGTAGTATAAGACACGTGTACATATTCGCAGTTTCCGATCTGGCAGATATTTTAAAATGTGGATGGAAGGGCCCCTAGAATATGGCACACTAAAACAACCTGTTTTACATGGAATGGCGATATCTACACATGTGTGTTGAGAAGCATGCATTATAGTATACTAGTGCTTCCATTGCGCGAACATGGTATCACAGAAACATCGCACTTACGCAATATGAGTGTATTCTATGCGAGAGAAAGATTATCTACAACTTGTATAGACAAGGCTATTGATCTAAGAGTCTAAAGACGCGAAAAGTAGGTCTTAATTGAGAAGCGGGAGAAATATGGTTATTATTAAATTTGTAGATTGAACAAGCAGTGAAGAAACAGATCTGCAAAACGAATTCGTGTCGAGGGAGAAGAAATCATGGTACTGAAATTATGTGATAGAGGGCAAGGAACTTGGACGATCAGTTTAGCGAAATGGGTAGTTCCATTAAAGATAGATCAAATAGAGTAAGAAAAGAGTAAAGGAGTGTAGTCGAATTATATTAGAAAATGATACACTACAAGTAGATGACGCGTTGTGCTATTTCGGCAGCAAAATAAATAAAGAATGTATAAAATGCAAACCTGCAACATCAAGGAAAAAATTTCTGAAAAAGAGAAATACGTACACAACGAATGTAACTCTTAACTGAGAGAAGTACTTTCTGAAAGTATTTATCTTGCATGTTGAACTATATGCAAAAACATGGACGAGAAATGATATAGACAGGCGCCGAGACCACGTACGCTTTATGGACTACCAAAAATCTACAAACAGGATTCTCCTCTTCATCCCATTGTGGACACCATTGGGTCACTCACAGACTGGCAAAACACCTGGCCAGCCTCCTTGCACCGCATGTGGGTCGTGTTGTGCGTCACATCAAGAACACCGCCGACTTTATCAACAGGATTAAACAATCGCGTCTTAGTCAAGGAGATATAATGTTTAGTTTTGATGTGGTCTCCCTGTTTACACGTGTTCCGATCAAAGACTGTATAGATCTCCTCTCCGAGTTATTTGATAGCACAATTGTGGGACTGTTTAAGGGAGCGTTGACATCGTTGTATTTCCTACATGGCGGTCAATATTTCGACCAGTTGGACGGCGTGGCTACAGGAAGCCCATTAGATCCATCCATAGCCAACCTTTTTATGGAAAAATTTGAAGACATCGCCTTGGACACGGTTCCAGCTAAGCCAAGTTGCTTTTATCGTTACGTCGATGACACTTTTATCATCTGGCCCCATGGTCGTGAAAAACTGGGAGAACTCTTAGAACACCAGCATTCACGGCCACATCAAGTTTACGATGGAAGTCGACGTATAACCAATGGGCATCTCGGCCACAGTGTCTACAGGAAACCGACACACACAGATCGGTATCTGCACGCTCTCAGCCACCACCATCCGGTCCAAAAACGTGGCGTTCTGAATACCCTCGTTCATCGTGCTAAAGTCGTCTCAGACGCTGAAAGTCTGCCACTACATCTGAATCACCTCCGAAAAGACTTTCGGGAAAATGGTACAGCCACGGACAGGTGTCACAGCCTATATCTGGTGTGACACGCAAGAACACACGAACAGAGAGCACCACCGAAGAAGAAAGCAAGAAACTTGTGTTTTTGCCTTTCTGTGGTATAGTGACGGGAAAGATTAGCTGGCTCCTGAAGAGATAGATTTCATCGGTGTTCAGGCCCCCAGCAAAAATTCGACAGCTCATGAGGCCTGTGAAGGACGATCTAGGGCTTAGAACGCCTGGAGTGTACAAGATACCATGTCAGTGTGGCTGTTACTACGTCGGACAAACAGTAAGCACTTGGAGGAACGCCGGACGGAACACGAGAGGTGCTTACGCCTACACTATCGAGAAAAATCAGCCGTGGTAGAACACGCCTTGTAAAATGGACACTGAATTCCATACGACGAAACATCTGTCGTTATGACGACGAAGGGATTTTGGGATAGCGTCATAAAAGAAGCTATTGAAATAAAAACCTCTGAAAACACCATCAACAAGGACGGTGGTTTTCAGCTCAGCACAGCCTGGGACCCGGCCATCGCGAGGTTAAAACGGGCGCGACAGACGCGGGAGGAATACATTACCATATATGGCGAGGATGAGAGCACTAATGACGTCGCAACCAGCCACGGCGACACAGCAGTCACTGAGGTGAGCTCGGTCGAAAGCTCCTGGGATTTTAACCACCTGACGCGGCTGGAAGACCGAGAAAATTTTATTAACTCATATCGCCGCGAAACCATGCGTTCATACAGATAGTAGAAGCTTTAGTAATGTGTTGCTCCAGAATAACGCTGAAGATTAGTTAGGGACATCGAACAAGTTATGACAAGATACGACGTCGAATTGCATGGAAAAGGGACTGATGCCACAATTTGATTTAAATAATATGTAATAAGTTGCCTGGAAACATCCACAACGAAAATTGACAGTGAATCTAGTAAGGGCGAGCACGGGAACTGACTAAAAATTGTACGGTGGAAGCAGCACTTTGTGAAGTTCCTGTTGGGTTTTGAAAACGAGTTACCTATGTAATTAAATGAGCAATGTACCCCGAATTAATGTTACGACGTCTTACACAACTGCTTAGGTCCATGAGTCAAACTAGTAACGCGATCTGACTGCAAAATTTGTAACAGCTACATTGCGCAACAATTTACAAGGAGCATGCCAAAAGATTAGTGAGTTTACGTTGACCTGTGCAGTCATAACAAACATCACATTTTGCAAGAAAACGTGAAATCAACGGTGCTTATAGCCCCATGCAGTTCATTGTGGACGTGGACACAGGCTGTTAAGATAGCTCATGAATATCAAACAAAACTAACACTTTATATGAAATGATAAATTGCATCTCTGTCACCTTCATCCACTCCGTCACTTGCCATGCAGTGCGTAAAAAGAAGAAATGTAATGCTCACCATGGTTGGTGAAGAGCTTCAAATTGTTAGTAGAAACAGTTTTAGGCAGAAAATATAATCTTTGCTGATGGCAAAGTACTCTGTGGCGTGAGTCATTACATCCGCTGTAGAGTGCATCTCCATATAAATTCGTCTGAATCGGAAAGTGATAGCAAGAAAATTTAATTGACTTAGAAAATATTTGAGTAGAACAGCATATAATTACTAGCAAAACGTAGTTAGTCCTCCAACATTAATGCTCAGAGAACGTGCTACAAGAGATTATAAGACATGAAAACTTGAAACAGCAGAAAGGCTGGTAGTGTGACTAACTTAAATGGTCAACCATGCACATCAAAGGATGTAGCGGATGCTGGGGATAGATCTCCATTAGAGCCTGAATGGATTGAGATATGGAGTACGCATAACAATACAGCTACCAGCACGCAAAGAAATAAAGGACATACAGTACTGGCCATTAAAATTGCTACACCAAGAAGAAATGCAGATGATAAACGGATATTTACCGGACAAATATTTTATACTAGAACTGACATGTGATTACATTTTCACGCAATTTGGGTGCATAGATCCTGAGAAATCAGTACCCAGAACAACCACCTCTGGCCGTAATAACGGCCTTGATACCTCTGGACATTGAGTCAAACAGAGCTTGGATGACGTGTAGAGCTACAGCTGCCCATGCAGCTTCAACACGATATCGCACTTCATCAAGAGTAGTGACTGGCGTATTGTGACGAGTCAGTTGCTCGGCCACCATTGACCAGACGTTTTCAATTGGTGAGAGATCTGGAGAATGTGCTGGCCAGGGCAACAGTCGGACATTTTCTGTATCCAGAAAGACCCGTACAGGACATGCAACACGCGGTCGCGCATTATCCTGCTGAAATGTAGGGTTTTGCAGGGATCGAATGAAAAGTAGATCCACGGGTCGTAACACATGTGAACTGTAACGTCCACTGTTCAAAGTGCCCTCAATGCGAACAAGAGGTGATCGAGACGTGTAACCAATGACACCCCATACCATCACGCCGGGTGATACGCCAGTATGGCGATGACGAATACACGCTTCCAATGTGCGTTCACCGCGATGTCGCCAAACACAAATGCGACCATCATGATGCTGTAATCAGAATCTGGATTCATCCGAAAAAATGACGTTTTGCCATTCGTATACCCAGGTTCGTCGTTGATTACCCCATCGCAGGCGCTCCTGTCTGTGTTGCAGCGTCAAGGGTAACCGCAGCCATGGTCTCTGAGCTGATAGTCCAGGGTGCTGTAAACGTCGTCGTACTGTTCGTGCAGATGATTGTTATCTTGCAAACGTCCCCATCTGTTTACTCAGGGATCAAGACGTAGCTGCACGATCCTTTACATCCATGCGGATAAGATGCCTGTCATGTCGACTGCTAGTGATACGAGGCCGTTGGGATCCAGCACGGCGTTCCGTATTACCCTCCTGAACTCACCGATTCCATATTCTGCTAACAGTCATTGGATCTCGACCAACGCGAGCACCAATGTCGCGATACGATAAACCGGAATCGCGATAGGCTACAATCTGACCTTTATCAAAGTCGGAAACGTGATGGTACGCATTTCTCCTCCTTACACGAGGCATCACAACAACGTTTCACCAGGCAACGCCGGTCAGTTGCTGTTTGTGTATGAGGAATCGGTTGGAAACTTTCCTCATGTCAGCACGTTGTAGGTGTCGCCACCGGCGTCAACCTTGTGTGAATGCTCTGAAAAGCTTATCATTTGTATATCACAGCATCGTCTTCCTGTCGGTTAAATTTCACGTCTGTAGCACGTCATCTTCGTCGTGTAGCAATTTTAATGGCCAGTAGTGTAGACTGGAATTAACAACTCAGTGCACCACTGATCAATCACGCCGAGAAAACCTGAGAGATAGTAATTAATTAGCAGATGGGCTCCTGATGATGGCAACACCCTGCGAAAATTCTTCTTGCCATACTAAATACTGATTTTTAAAACTTGGCTGAAGTACAGCAGCGTGTTGATTCACAGCTGTAATGTGTTAGGGGGGACGATGAGGTGGTGTCGCGTATGAACAGCTCTGGCACACGAGTTGCACATTGCTGCAGGAGACACCCCCGCAGCCTAAGAATGCTGGCGGTGGAATTTCATTAGCACCCCTCCCCCTCCCCCTCACCCCCAAGCAGCGCCGAGACGCGGGCGCGACAGCGTCCACAGCGCAGACCCCAAGGCTAATATTAGCTGCCGGCTGCCGGGCCTGCGCCGCGCCCTCGCCTGCGGGGGCGGAGGGAGATGGCGCTATTAGGGGCGGCTTCTGCTGCGGCGTCACCGTCTGCGTCTGCGGGGAGCAGTTTGATTAACGCGCCGCGGCCGGGGGCGGTTCATAATGGCCTGTTTTGTGTGCCGGCGCCGCCAACATATGATCGCAACGTGCCGAGACTGCGCCTCGCCGCGCTGCCACAGGTTTTTGCCGACTGCCTTCCGGAGCCCTCTCTGGCGAAAACTCACCCCCTAACCCCGCCGCGCCTCCGCTACTTCGCCTCTCTGACCCGGTTGCCTCGTGCCGTTCTCGGCGGAGGGCCAAATTTATCCGCTATGGCGGACACACGAGTTTCTATTCCGCTGTTTACTACTCTTGTACTGACTCCACTCCACACGGTGATCTTTTCTCGGTCTTGCTCACCATACTTGCCTTCACACCCTGTTCCACGATGAATTCATGGAACGAAATACAATGCTCCAGCTGAAATTCTTCTCCACACGATCTCGTCCATTCCACTCTGCATGAAGTACACGATTTACGGGAATGTAACTGCCCAAGAATATTAGGCTGACTCCCTATAACGACCTCTTACTTTCCTGATCCCGTGCTACGTACACATAAATATATTTCTTCAGTTTCCTGCACTTGCATTTTTTATGTAGGTGGTGTTGTACGGAACTGCAAAGGAAAGAAAACTGAGGATCTGAGTTTGACTTTAGGAAAGGTAAAGACACCAGAGAGGCAGTTCTCGTGTTGCGGTTGATACTGGAAGCAAGACTGAAGAAAAATCGAAACACGTTTATAAGATGTGTCAACGTTTAAAGCGCGTTCGGTAGTGTAAAATGGTGCAAGGCTGCAAGACTGAAGAAAAATCGAAACACGTTTATAAGATGTGTCAACGTTTAAAGCGCGTTTGGTAGTGTAAAATGGTGCAAGGTGTTCGAAATTCCCAGAGAAACAGGGACAAACTACACGAAAAGACGGATAATAGAAAATATCTAGGAGACACGCGATGGAACAATAACACTGTAAGAGAAAGAACGAAGTACTCGGATTAAAAAGGATGTAAGACGGGGACGCAATCTTTCGCCCTTACTGTTAAATCTATTCGTTGAAGAAGCAGTGGCGGAAACAAAAGAAAGGTTCAAGAGTAATATTTAATTTCAAAGTGAAACGATATCAATGATAAAAGTCGCTGATGACATTGCTATCCTCAGTGAAAATGAAGAAGAATTACGGGATGTTGATTAAATGGACACCCTAGCTGCAAACAGGCGTTGATGTACTTCATTGGGAACAAGTTGAAAATGTGTGCCCCGACCGGGACTCGAGCACGGGATCTCCTGCTTACATGGCAGACGCTCTATCCATCTGAGCCACCGTGGGCACAGATGATAGTGCGTCTGCAGGGACTTATCCCTTGCAGGCTCCCCGTGAGATCCACATTCCCAACAACGAATGTAGTGGTGTGGACATATTGGGAATGTGGATCTCACGGGGAGCGTGCAAGGGATAAGTCCCTGCAGACGCACTATCCTCTGTGCCCGCGGTGGCTCAGATGAATAGAGCGTCTGCCATGTAAGCAGGAGATCCCGGGTTCGTGTCCCGGTCGGGGCACACATTTTCAACATGTCCCCAATGAAGTACATCAACGCCTGTTTACAGCTAGGGTGTCCATTTAATCATCATTTCATTTCTAGCAAAGCTGCATAGTCATCCACGGTAACTGTTCTTTCGGGAACAGATACTACCGTCATATATAATTACGGGATGTGTTGAATGGAATGAACAGTCTGATGAGTACAGAAGATAAAGCGAGAGTAAATCGAAGAACTACGAAAGTAATGAGAATTAGATGAAATGAGAACAGATCTGGGGATCACGAAGCAGACGAAGTTAAGGAATTCTGCTACCTAGGCAGCAAAATAACCCATAATGGACGGAGCAAGGACGACAGAAAAAGCAGAATAGCACTGCAAAAATGACATTCCTCGCCATGAGAAGACTGCTGGCATCAAATATAGGCCTTAATTTGAGGAAGAAATTTCTAAGAAAGCACGTCTGGACGACTGTATTGTGTGGTAGTGAAACATGGACTGTGGTAAGACCGGTACAGAAGAGAATCGAAGGATCTGAGATGTGATGCTACAGAAGAATGTTGAAAATTAGGTGAACTGTAAGGTAAGAAATGAGGTGATTTTCCAAAGAATTGGCGAGGAAAAGAACGTGTGGAAAAAACTGACAAGAAGGAGGAACAGGATGATAGGACATCCGTTAAGACATCACGAAATATCTTCCATGGCACTAGAGGGACCCAAAGAGACTGCAACATATTCAGCAAATAATTGAGAAAGTAAAGTGCAGTTGCTACTCTGAGATGAAGAGGTTGTCACGGGAGACGATTTCGTGGGGGACTGCATCAAACAGATCAATAAGCTGCGGACTTAGGCATAGTTGAGATGTTTTTTTGACCCGATGATGGTCTGATCCTAGATCGAAATGGGTCGTCTGTATATTGCAGTTCCTAACCTGTAAACTTATTTGTGTTGTATGTCTGCTTATTTATTCCAGAGTTACTAACGAGGGCGTGCTGAAAAGTGATACCTCCGTATTTTTTACTCTACTCTCACTATCGGATAGAGTATTGTATGTATTGTGCATTGAAACAGGGGACCTAGAAACGATGGAGACGCTTCGCCCCGTTGTAGCCGTCAGTGGTTCACAACCCCACAACGGGCCATAGCAGTTAACCTACCCCACCGCCGCCCCACACCGAACCCAGTGTTATTGTGCAGTTCGGCCCCCAGTGATCCTCCCCCTGGAACGTCTCACACCGAGCGGATTCGTGTCGGGGACCGGCACGCCTTCCCGGTCGGGAAGCAGCGCGTCGGACCGCGCGGCTAGCAGGGCGGGTTATCGGTTGAGGTACTACATGTCACGCATATTGCTCGGTCGAATTTCCCGATTCACTGATGCAAGTTGCAACCCTCTGCCAGTGGAGGGCTCCGGATTGTAGCGTATAACACGGTGGGGTGTGAAATAACTATGTCGGTGAGTGAGAAACAGCTCAGAGCACTGAAAGCGCGAAGAGTTGGTCCACGCATTGAGCATCCACTCCGGCGGCGTGTCAGTGCCGGACGACACACGAGCGCTGTGACATCTGCAACTAGTTCCTTAGGTGCTGACTTGGCCCCATCCGATTTTCGTCTGTTTTCAAAACATAAAGAACAGTCCGAGGGCTTCACTTTGATTGTGACGAAGCGGTGCAAGCAGGGGTGAGGTTAAGGCATCGTCAATAAATGTTCTACAGTGACGATACCAATAAACTGGGCTATCCTTGGAAGAAATGTGTTCGTTACCAGGATAATTATGTTGAGTCTAAACATGTAGGCTGGAAGAATAAAAATATAAAATATCAATGGAAGTCCTTACCGATCTATAAGCCGTAATAAAATCATTTAAGCAATAAAATACACAATCCCCCAAAATACAAGCAAATCTAGGAAGGCATACAATTTAAATTGTGTCTTCCAGCTGGTACACACCAGCTAAAACATTGACAGTGAACCTTAAACAATTATACAAGATAATTTGGCAAATACAGCAGGGAGCTGTCACAGCCAACAGGCAAAAAGCAGCCAAGTGTTACAATCTGCAGTGAATGGAGCTTGCTAATGACTGTAGATAAAAAGGAAAAACTCAACAGTTCATACTCATAACTAAAGGGCTTTAAAACTTAACACACTCCAGAACTAGCAACAAGGGTGCAAGGTTTAAACGAGTAGTTAAAGAGCAGGTCTAGCGACAAGAAACTTCGGGCTTGCAGAACACGCTTCAAAGATTATCTGTTTGTTGAATTCACAATATTGAATAGACCAAGAGTTCCAGATAAATCGGCGACACTCGGTCTTGGCACATACCAAAAGATCCAATTTACTTAACTAGAGCCAACATGAGGGGGCTGGTTGAGACGCCAGATCGCGAGCCAACCTAGAAGGTCTCTGCTCCGAGCCCAGGAAATAGGAACGTGTCATTCATTGCCAAAACTACCCCGCCAACACACGTCAAATGGCTCTGAGCACTATGGGACTCAACTGCTGTGGTCATCAGTCCCCTAGAACTTAGAACTGCTTAAACCTAACTAACCTAAGGACATCACACACATCCACGCCCGAGGCAGGATTCGAACCTGCGTCCGTAGCGGCCTCGCGGTTCCAGACTGTAGCGCCTAGAACCGCTCGGCCACTCCGGCCGGCAACACACTTCAGATGCCAACAGTAACGTGCCCAGATAAAGCTACAAAAGAAAATGTCTACGATGTAGGCAATATTAACTTACATCGGAAGCGACAACACATACAAGTTACAAGCTCAACACTCCTAAAAATTAACAAAGTGAAATGTCAATACCTGCAAATCCAATTACTAGGACATACTCATCTATAAAAGGGTGCCTTTCTTTCTACACAATTATGTTGCAATATCAATTTCATCAGCTCAATTTGTAACAGAGAATGCTCTCACATTTGTACGGAATATCCCTGGAACAATAAATTAAGTCAGTTGCACTAATCGATGACCATACACATAATCACTCGGAGGCGTGTTAATATAACAGGTCTAATTCCACATTAATACAGACGTGGCCTTACGATAACAACACTTAACTCCACTAAGGTATGAAGGAGCAGTGACTTCCAGGATTCCAAGCAGGGGTGTTGTTGCCTGCAATCCGAACAGAAGGTCTTCTAGATGCCGTAAAATTTAAGTTTGCAGAGTTGGCCGGAAAGTTGCAGGCCAGGTTGCACGTGGCGCTCACTGCTCATCCGCAAGTCGCCGCTATCAATCCTTAATCCGGCCGGCAAGTCTTGCTTCCGGTCAATTTAGCCACTCGCGGCTTCTCGAGACCTGTACCGGACAACAAGGGTCCCCCAAAACCAACAGCTTGCCAGCCACGTGTCCTCCAGCTAACTACAGTACCAGGATCCGCCAAAAACCCACAACAAAAGCCTCAACCAAAGACCCTAGCACCCGGCATACGATCAGGATCGATATTGACAGTGCAACTAGTTAGTGGCGACGGCAGACCGCCATGCCTGCCCAAATTAAAGCCGCCACGGCCACGCTTAAGAAGTTAAAAAAGGAATATTAAAAGATTGGTTCTCACCATTAGCTTGACAAAAACCGAATGTGCGAAGGTTGGTGACAATATGGTAACACATCTGGAGGCTGAAACCAGTAAGGTCAGGGAATTCCTTTAAGAGTCTGGGGGATATGATACCATCAGTTGGGAAAATGAAGATGTCATCCATACATACTACAAAAATGTGTGTATGTATGTTACACATCTCATACTAAAACACTGGACGTATTTTAACCAAACTATGTAAACATATCACTGTCTGGAAATAATCGCAGTGAATGTAAGATCCACCTACCTATCAAAGGGGTGGTGGTGGCGGCGAAAAACCTGTGTAGCCCATAACTCGCAAATACCCAGGCTTCATCCATCCAGTATTTGAGAATAAGAGCACTTAGTGACTTGCATCAAACTATATACATAATTTCTCAAACCTTTAAGAAACTTTTCTGGCTGACGATCCCAGAGGAACGATGGAACGAGAAAAGTTTATGGCTTACTACATTTCCGTTGTTCGTGCAGCAAGACTTCTGTATCGGACATGACGTTTTAATCTATTACTTCTTTACTAGGAACTGCATTCGTGACGAATTTTGCAGACACTATTCACATATATCACTGAATGTACCTGTGAAACTGTATCGTTGTACAACATACACTTCACAAGATATGACGTCATAAATGCAGAGATGCGTGAGAAACAGTTGCATTATGAATGAAGTTTATATTTATTGCTTACTTGTTCCTAACACTACCCGGAACGCTTTTCGCAAGTAGTATCCAAATACGCCTCTGAATGGACCTACAAAATTATATCATTGGAAGGCATATAGCTCAGGAACTACGACGTCGTACCCACTGATATGCATGAAAAATAGCAGCAACATGCAGGACTTTTAAACTTAGTACTGCTTCCTTACTAATTCTGTTTGCAAATATATTTAGCAGACATGCCGCTGAATGTACCCACAAAATTATATCGTCGTGCTACTCACAGCTGCATAAAAACTAAACCGCAGGGCCCAATTCTCTAGATCTACAGCCGAACTATGTCTACAAATGTGTGTGAAATAGTCAAATATATATGAAGCACATTGTCATGTGCACATGTGGGCAAAGCCACACCTAAAAAGCTTCTATTAAATCCCTGAATCGTTTTCAGCCAACACTTACTATTTGGAAGGAAATACTATAGCGGTAAACACCAGCAACCTCCTGTTGGGGTAAGGGTGATAAAGTGGAAAAAGGAGGGAGTAGGAGGAGATGGACAGACAGGGGTAAGGAGGAAATGGACACAGATAGTGAAGAGAAGGAGACAGAGGGAGAGGAGTAGGAGAAAATGCAGGAAGGGAAGAGGAGAGAGAGGAGAAGGTGAACCCAAGCGGAAAGATGAAAGCGTGGGCGACCTATATGGATCAGGGCTTGAGAATCCCGGATGTGATGTGTGCCAGAGCACTACGAGGACATTGGTATGATCGAAGGAAGTGGAATACGGGAAACGAGAAGCGGCGCAAGCCGTAGAATACCTGAAATATGACGGTGATTATATTAGACAAGAAAAGGAAATAAGTCTGCTGTAGCGTTCTTGCAGATTGTAAGGTCAATGAGTACCAAGTTTGGTTCAAACTGTTCTACAGATTTCACAGTTGTATTTTACATGTTACTCTCCTTTCTATCCCCCCCCCCCCCCCCCCCGCATCCCAAAATTCACCTCAAACGATCAATTGCAGCCCCAAATGGTATGCATCTGATACTGATATTCGCTATTTTCTATGTTTTTAAGAAACTCCCTTCCCACATGTCGCTACATCCATAGAGGAAAAATACAATCATAACTGTAACCTACAAGCATGTCGAGGCCTAAAATTGCGTCACCGACGCTTGTTATGGGATTTCAGATCCATCTATTATGCAGACAATTAAATCGTTTACTGACCAATTATTTTTCGGCACTTTCGTCTCATTATCTTTGACTAATTCAATTGAGATTCTTAAAAGACAAATTACTGGTCTAAATGAAAGTATCCACTGATAATAGTACAAATGTGTCGAAACATTTCTGAACAATAAAAATATTAGTTGATTGCTTAATAGGCTGATACTACTGTAGCTCTTCTCGATTATTTCCACATGTTATCTACATTTTAGTGTGAAATGCCATCTGGAGTGTCACCAAACAGCCAAGCAACAACGAATACCTGGCATTCGCCACTAATATCGACAGGTTCGTATTACCTACTTCAACATTTCATCTCTTTCCCATCCCCATATCTGGTGGTCCTAGGGTTGCCTTACCTTTACAGCTTGTTCTTACAAATAGTAAGCCACATGTGAAGTACACATTATTGTAATTTCTCTAGGCGGTCCAGAGTTGTACTTTAATGACTTCCATTCCTACCGCCATCTACAACGCTAAGGGCCAAATATCATCAATCAGCTCTGCAACCCTGAAAGTTATGGATTAGATACTGATAGGGGTTTGGACAACACATGGCTGCGAGAGTAGAAGGACCAGATCCGTTCAAGGATACAATCTCATAATACTCGTTTTACTTCCTTTATTTACGACAACAGCACGGCACACTGGCATCAACATAGATATTTAGACTACATAACCGGTTCCTAGCCGGTGAACTTTATTTAAATTAAAAAGCAACGTTAAAATGAAAAACTAAAACTGGCAACACAGTGAATTTATAGTTCTGAGCCATCGGTGATTAGCCAGTGAAATACAACGTGCAACAATTACGAGTATAAATTTTTAAGAAAAAGAGCATAGTTATATATGAATGCCTCAATGTAAAGCAAAATCACTCTTGTAACGTGTACAAATAAGCGCAGCAGGTGAAACTATACCTCAACTGAGTTCAAACTTCAGCTTAAAAAAAATCGCAATTCCACAAAAAAAAAATTAATCATTACAAGGATACAACGAATCCCTTGTCAAGGGGACTTTAAGCACGACACAGGTTCATAGCATTTAAACCAACTTATCTTAGAGAAAAATAGAAAAAACAAAATCCTTCAAACAGTAATTTTAGTTTGTCTATTCTGTAGCCTGATGAGCTCAGTAGAATAAGTATCCTCTACTTACTTAAAATAGCATGATTTCCAACTAAAAATAAGTTTTTAAAGAAAGCACTTTCTCATCACCATTGTGTTGCTGCACTACGACACCCCTGACAGATCGTAGGTTCCAATGACTGTGCCTGACGGCGGCAGCAACTAAGGCATTCTCGGACACGACACAGACAAACAAGGTGCACTCCACAACATATGGAAGAACCAACAAATCTATAGACAAGCGTTATGCCACTTGTGAAGTCGTAAGCCTTTTAGGCAAACGCTGAATTAAACTATCAGAGGAGTCAATTATTTCGGCAAATACCAACACAGTTTGTCTTGTGACCCATACAGACCAACTTTCAGACAAGTAAATTAAAATTAATTATGACTAGTCGGATTCTACCTTTCCTTTTTAGATAACCGCAGTGCTTAGTATTTAATTACACAACGCTTGTTATAGAACCACTGGGCGGTTAAGATATTTAACTAACCTAAGCAACACCGAATATCAATAAAATTCAGCAGGAAGATCTAAAAGTTACGGTGTTTATAATGACACATCCTAGATTGGATGTAATTTAAGAACCACTAACAGAACTACACGTGATTAGCGTTTTTCACTGGCTTCACATTAAAGCATTTCAAATGGTACATGCCTGGCACAACCATAGAAACTCATTTTTAAGGCACAACCGTTAGCAAGGGCCACATCAACGTTTACAACAAACTGATTGAAATATGAATAGCAGTATAGAAGGGATACAACTCGGGCTCTGCTGAGCCAGAAAGCAAAGTAGTGCAGTCACGACACGGTACGGTTTCCAACAGAAAAATAACCGCCAATAACTTGGCATTTCGCAACAAAGATCTTAAAACGGCTAGGAAGGCTGAAGATACTGTGTGACGCCACGGGACAGGAAAGGCCTAAATCGCCCACGGACAGCAACGGCCTCCACTGAGGACAGTGGTAACTACAGTTCTGCTACACCAACGTGGCCTCGCCGCGCCGTCCCACTCAGCTGTGTCGTTCCTCTGCGTCACGCCAAACCAACAGCGGCCTGGCACTGTGTTAGGGCTGACTGCCGTAGCCGTTCCGTCCTCGGTACAAGAGAGTAATGAGCATCTCCCGGACGAGCTCGTAACTCACTCCAACATAGTTCGAAACCGATCTGTCAGCTAGTCTCAGCCTGCTCATTTTTAAACTTCATGTGGCAAGCTAAGGCGAAGAGCCAACAAACGGCTTGCGCCAGAGGTAAAGAGAAGACACCACGGCTCTGACACGACTACTGTAATTAGTTTTGGATGTTTTTTATGTATCACGCCCTTCTCACCTCCATCTCGCCAACAGTTCTTGAGGAGGTTCTCAGCGCAGCTGCTCATTCCACTACATAGTATATTGTATAATTACCAACTTTCAATGAAGTTGCTTCTGGGGATTCAGAATGGTGCTTTCCTAATACCATCTGAATGGCCAGTGAGCTAGGCGCTTGTTGGCCAGTTGGGTTAGTTTCATTAAAATGAACCAGAACTGTGCTGGTTGAGTAACAAAATACAAACGGCTGCCTAAAAATTTATGGTGCAATTATAAATGCCAACAGGTGTCCAGTTAGCTTCCTTTTACAATCAATCAAATGTGGACAAGACACAAATCCGCCACCAGTTCACAGTGCTGGACGAACCGTTCTACAAGATGCAGGCCAAATAGGCCACAGGTACTTCTAAAACATGTAAATAGAATCCATTTAACGTACAGGTTCACGAAAGAGGGCGGCTCTTCAAGGTTTCACAGGATTACACACTTCATTGCCCGCGCCCAGAAATATATTTAACAAAACCTATCACAATACTAATAAATAATTTACATCTCACAAGTAAGAATGAACTAAAACAATAGCGTTTTAGCTAATGCAAATAACTGTTAACTCTTTAATAATAAACAATCAACAACAAATCCCGAAAAACCTGCTACAATCATAACACAGCTATGAGGGATGCCTAATCAAATAGAATCGAGCAGAAAGTACACCAACAACTACGACACGTTACAATATTCACCTAATTAAAATTTTAAGACCGGACAGATTCACTGGGCAAGAACAGACCACGTGTACCATTCAAATCAAGCCCGGTACTCGAACAAATAAAGGGACAATTTAAACCTAGGGCAAATATCATTTAATTCGGACCTGCAGTAACAAGAATAAATTAATAGGAAGAAGCAGTTTAATACCAAACTCCGAATAATCAACTTTTTTCAAGTCCGCGGCAAAAAAAAAAAACACCAAGAAAGAACATCTTTAACTTTAGTAGTCCTGTCGTCCTCAGTTGCGTGTAATATTGCGGTATCTTGATCATATGTACAACAAGTTCAAGAAAATACGTCTGAGGCTGCATAAGACGATACAGTATACTTCACGATAAAGGATGACAGCCAAAACAGTTGTAGGATAAAAATTTATTAAAATTCTTTACCAAGGTTTCGGTATATATAAATATACCTTCATCAGAAGTAAAAAATCTAAAATTACATCATACAATGGAGATTAATAAAACAATTGGCCAAAGGCACATCATGCATCATGCAATCTCCATTGCATGATGTAATTTTAGACTTTTTACTTCTGATGAAGGTATATTTACATATACCGAAACCTGGTTCAAGAATTTTAATAAATGTTTATCCTGCAACTGTTTTGGCTGTCATCCTTTATCGTGAAGAATTTCAACAGTTGCTGTTTCAGCCATGTTTAAAATCTTGCGATACAGTATATTTAATTCAGCAAAACTTGCCAAAAAGAACGACTGCATTCCAAGTTATATTAATGTACGGGTTGAAAGCAGTTCCACAGCGGTACAAAATTGGAAGTCATTTGCAGATCGATGTTGGTTACTAAATGAAATTAAGATTCTATATTCGATAAAACAGTACCTAAACACGATACTCTACGAGATTCATTTAGAATTGGCACGGAACGTAGGAAATCCACACAATTCTCGTGGTACCGATAGAAAGGAGTGAACACAACACGTACACAGCAGTGAAACATTTACAAAGCAAGCATAAACAGAAAACTACGAAACTAACGACAAAATACATTTTCGTTTGGAATGTGAAACCACAAGAACACCAACACACATTTCACCCATGTTTAGTTAAGCTGACAGAGACAGAATTACACGAAAAAGAGAAAATTCTCTTGGAAAAAGGGTTGAAAAACTCCACCAATAGCAAGTTAAACAAACAATGCATAGGTAACCTCATAGTAGAAACTGAACATATCCGTACACGTGAAAAACAACAAAATAATTGTGAAGTAAACAAAGGACTGAAAAGAGAATTAGTAAAACAGAAATAAAGAGTATATTAAAAGAAACACAGAAGACACATGATAAGATATACCAAACAGAGGCAGGTACTGTGAAACGTTGACACAAAAGTTAATAAACAAAACATTGTAATAACAGCAGACAAGGGAAGTGTAACAGTACTTATGGAAAAAGAACAAGACATCACAAAAACCAAGGAATACATAAATGTCAACACCATACAAAAACTGAAATGAGACCCAACTACACGATTTCAGCCAAGCCTGAAATGAACACTGAAAAACACTGAGCATACATTCAACGATAAACAGAAATACTACATAATACAGAAGAAGCCACAAGCACTGACACTCAGCGTCCAATCACAGATACATAAAGACAGTACGCCAATGAGAGCCATTATTAACTTCGAATAATCTCCAACATACGACATAGCCAAACGCCTCCAAAAGTTAATCATTTACTATCACTTATTATAAAATATCATTTACTATAAAATAGAAAACAACAGAGCAGTGATAAACACAGGAGACCTAATAGAACATATCCAGAACATACAAGTATCATACACAGCACCACTCATTTCATTTGACATAGAACACATGTATACTTCCGTCGCTATCACAGAAACAATATCTCACATCCCACGGCTACCTCACTGCATAAGCAATAACAGAAATAACAAATATGCTCAGACTGTCAACCGAACAAAACTACTTCTAGTTTGAGAATGAATGTTATCTGCAATCAAGTAAATTTTATTGACATAACAACAGTAAAAGAAAATGGCAAATATACATTCAACATTTTCAGAAAACCAACAGCCACAGACACAGTACCACATTCCGCATCTAATTATCCTCACAGCCAGAAGATTCTAGCATTATGATATATATTATATAGAATAAACAGGCTCACACTCAACAAGAGGAACTATTAAAAACAAATGAGGACAATCATATAAACAGCCTACAATGGGATGACACACATGTAGTACATCATGTAAATGATGCACGGCGATGAGCGCACCGTGGCTACCATGAGGCGTTTCACCCCCACTGTGTGGAGGTGGCTAGTGGTTCTGCGATGCTTTGTTGTGCTTTTTCGTGATTCTTCATGAGCAGTATGCTGTAGGTGCGACAACGCACGCATACGTTCGTGGTTTGACAACCACGCCGACAGCCTGTAGCACTTCGCTAGATCACCCAGTCTTAATCTCACAGCAAATGTTTTGACATCCCCCAGGCTGTGGCTAAGCCGTGTCTCCGCAATATCCTTTCTTTCAGAAGTGCTAGTTCTGCAAGGTTCGCAGGAGAGCTTCTGTAAAGTTTGGAAGGTAGGAGGCGAGGTACTGGCGGAAGTAAAGCTGTGAGGACGGGGCGTGAGTCGTGCTTGGGTAGCTCAGTTGATAGACCACTTCCTCGCGAAAGACAAAGGTCCCGAGTTCGAGTCTCGGTCCGGCACACAGTTTTAATCTGCCAGGAAGTTACATATCAGCGCACACTCAGCTGTGGAGTGAAAATTTCATTCTAGTTCATAAATAATTTGTTCCTCCAGGACAGACTGTCAGCTAAGTGTTTTATACGGATATCCTTAAAAGGCCGAGGAAAAGGGCGGATCGGGTGGGACCGTATCTTCCCCCACCCTCTAGCCCCCCCCCCCTTTTCACCTGATCTGAGTGCTTGTGATTCTTTTCTTTTCCCTAAATTAAAAAGCGTCTTAAAATTGCGACATTTTGTACCTGGAGAACATTCAAAAGATTGTCACCGACGTGTTAAACGCCCTTTCAGCGCTGCTATGAAGACCAGGAACAACGACTATGCCGGTATACAGCTGCTGAAGAGAATTGCTTTCAAGGGGGCAACTCTGTTGTTTGAAAGAAAATACACCACTGGCCAATAAAACTTCTACACCAAGGAGAAATGCAGATGATAAACGGGTACTCATTGGACAAATATATTATACTAAACTGCCATGTGATTACATTTTCACGCAATTTGGGTGCATAAATCCTGAGAAATCAGTACCGAGAACCTCTGGCCTTACTAAGGGCCTTGATACGCCTGGGCATTGAGTCAAATAAAGCTTGGATTGCGTGTACAGGTACAGCTGCCCATGAAGCTTCAATACCATACCACAGTTCATCAAGAGTAGTGGCTGGCATATTGGGAAAAGCCAGCTGCTCGGCCACCAGACGTTTTCAATTGACGAGAGATCTGGAGAATGTGCTGGCCAGGGCAACAGTCGGACATTTTCTGTATCCAGAAAGGCCCGTACAGGACCTGCAACATGCGGTCGTGCATTATCCTGCTGAAATGTAGGGTTTCGCAGGGATCGAATGAAGGGTAGAGCCACGGGTCGTAACACATCTGAAATGTAACGTCCACTGTTCAAAGCGCTGTCAATGCGAACAAGAGGTGACCGAGACCTGTAACCAATGGCACCCCGTACCATCACGCAGGGTGATACGCCAGTATGGCGATGACGAATACACGCTTCCAATGTGCGTTCACCTCGATGTCGTCAAACACGGACGCGACCATCATGATGCTGTAAACAGAACCTGGGTTCATCCGAAAAAATGACGTTTTGCCATTCGTGCACCCAGGTTCGTCGTTGAGTACACCATCGCAGACGCTCCTGTCTGTGATGCAGCGTCAAGGGTAACCGCAGCCATGGTCTCCGAGCTGATAGTCCATACTGCTGTAAACGTCGTGGAACTGTTCGTGCAGATGGTTGTTGTCTTGCAAACGTCCCCATCTGTTTACTCAGGGATCGAGACGTGGCTGCACGATCCGTTACAGCCATGCGGATAAGATGCCTTCCATCTCGACTGCTAGTGATACGAGGCCATTGGGATCCAGCACGGTGTTACGTATTACCCTCCTGAACCCACCGATTCCATATTCTGCTAACAGTCATTGGATCTCGACCAACGCGAGCGGCAATGTCGCCATACAATAAACCGCAATCGCGATAGGCTACAATCTGACCTTTATCGAAGTCGGAAACGTGGTGGTACGTATTTCTCCACCTTACACGAGGCATCACAATAACGTTTCACCAGGCAACGCCGGTCAACTGCTGTTTGTGTATGAGAAATCGGGTGGAAACTTTCCTCATGTCAGCACGTTGTAGGTGTCGTCACAGGCGCCAACCTTGTGTGAATGCTCTGAAAAGCTAATCATTTGCGTATCACAGCATCTTCTTCCTGTCGGTTAAATTTCACGTTTGTAGCCCGTCATCTTCGTGGTGTAGCAATTTTAATGGCCAGTAGTGTAAAGACTTCGGTAGATAAAACATCAGTCTAATTACTTTCGTCACTCACCGAGTACTACAACCCCCATCATAACGCTCCCGTAGGGGTAGCGAGGTCAAGAACAGATTAATTACAGCACGCACAGAGGTTTTTAAACAATCATACTTCCCGCGTTTCGTACGTGAATTGAACGGGAAAAATGCCTAATAACTGATGTAAACTCTGCCACGCACTTTGCAGTGGTTCGCAGAGTATAGATGTAGATATTGATGCGCCGTGTCAGGCGGTCTAGACATACTGCAGCTATAGATCGAGCTAGGGATGTGTGGGCAGAGCCCCGGTGTCAGCACGCGCGATCCCCCCCTGGCCAGTGGCGCTGGCAGCAGAGATGGCAGCGGCGCTAATGGCCGGCCGCCACACCTGCAGCTGCGGTCGCCGCCGCCTTATTAACATTCCGGACGACGGAGGCGGAGGCGCCCGCTCTGATTATTCCCGCCCCTGGCCGGCTTGTTATTGAGCGGGTAGCCAGGCAGCCCGGGGTAGAACAGCCCCCGCCGATACCGGCCGTAAGCCGTTAACGTTTATACGAGCCGTGCCCGGCGAGCCCGCCGAGCCGTATAAATGGCCGCCGTGTTCTCTCTAAGTCAGCAATCATCCCCCGAGTTCTTACATCTCTCCGCCCCTGGCCGCCGGCGTCTTTCTCTCCTCCCTCATTCTTCCCGTCTCAAATTGCCTCGGCAGCGGCAGCGGCAGCATCCCCATCTCCCCTCCCCCCTCCCTCCCCCCCCCCGTCCAGATCCGTTGCCGCCGCGTCCTATCCCCCCCCCCCCCCCCCGCTCCCCCTGCGCTGCTCGGCGTTTTTCTTCCTCGGAGTTCTTTCAGTCTCCTGATATTCATTTCAATTCGAGGCGGGCCCGTGGAGCAATGAAAAGCGCGGAATATCCCCGCCGCCCCCGCACCAGCTCGCTGCTTCACAACAAAATATTGATTCTGCTTCTCGGAGTGCTCCCCGGCCGGCGGAAGACCCGCTGTTTAAATTAAAGCGCGGCCGGGCTGCCATCCCGCTGCCACGTAAATGGTCCCGCCGTGTAAGAGCCGGCGAGTTGACTCACCGTGACTCTGCCAGGGAACCCGTAGGGGAGGGGGCAGCTCGTCGTTCCAAACTCGACAGGAAAGCCACAACTTGCGAAACGTTACACAAGATTTTAGCTGCAGACGATGAGCGCATCATGACTATGCGTTCCACCACCTTCAGCTAAATGGCGACTATAGAATATTCTCGCTGACTTAAGCAGTAACTAGGGCACAAATTTGTAAGAGCTATTGTGTTACAAAGTTAATACTAGAAGGTTTTGATCTTCCAATGCGTGGCGAAGTTCGTGTTGTGGAGGATACAAAAAATCTTTCGGCCATCGTAATTTAACGGATATCCAGATTTCGAAAACCACTCGACCTGAGTATTGGGACGATAACCTCGGAAAGATTACTGGCGATTTCGTAGTATCAACGGAGAATTCTCGCCTCTAAAGACCTCAACGTTGCAGGTAAACGTGATATAAAGCATTCAGGCTTCCAATAGTTTCACAAAAGTCATATAGCGTGTAACTTGTCATTTCCAAGAAAGCCATCGGCTAGCGCTTGTCGTTACTGCGAGAGCCGGCATCGCCTTTCAAACTTTTAGGGGACTGCAACTATTCTCTTGCCTGAAGGTAAAGGGCCGCTCTTTCCTTAATCTGAGTACATGGCTAGTGGTTTGAGCCGATCGTGCTCTTTACAAAGACAAGTGATTTCTACAGTATGGCCGATGCTAATGAACAGCCGCGCGGGATTAGCCGAGCGGTCTTAGGGCGCTGCAGTCATGGACTGTGCGGCTGGTCCCGGCGGAGGTTCGAGTCCTTCCTCGGGCATGGGTATATGTGTTTGTCCTTAGGATAATTTAGGTTAAGTAGCGTGTAAGATGAGGGACTGATGACCTTAGCAGTTAAGTTCCATAGGATTTCACACATTTATTATGTTAATGAACACCATCGGGGAAAGAAACTTCCGAAAGTACTACAGAGGATGGACAAAAATACAGAAACACCGCTACTCTGGCCTGCAGGTAGCATGTTGCATTTGAGCACGAATGGCGTCTGTGCAATGACCTCAACATGTTGCGAGTCTATGTCACGGTCGGAAAAGTTCAAAAATGGCTCTGAGCACTACGGGATTTAACATTTGAGGTCATCAGTCCCCTAGATTTAGAACTACTTAAACTTAACTAACCTAAGGACATCACATACATCCATGCCCGAGGCAGGATTCGAACCTGCGACCGTAGCGGTCTCACGGTTCCAGACTTAAGCGCCTAGAACCGCACGGCCACATGGGCTGGCTGGTCGGGAAAGTCTTCTGTATTATTGTGACTGAAATATGTCGGAGCTCAGTGCATTCGAACGTGGGCAAGTTGTTGGAGCTCCTCTGATGGGTGCTTCCACAACCAAGGGAGGCGAAAAGTTTGATACTTCAAGATTTATACTGCGTCCGGGGAAGGCGCAAAAACTTCATCCGCCAAGTCACAACTCCGATGAAAGTCTATGTTGATTGATCCTGACGGATGGCCGTTGAAGACGGTTGTGGCAGCTGCAAAAGTCCCTGTAGAACTGAATGCTGCACTTACAAACTGTGTGAACACCAAAACGGCACAAAGGGAGTCCCATAAACATAAAATTCCAGACACGTCAGGGCTCAGTTTGAAGAGGGATTCATCACTGAAAACATTTCTAGCCCAGTCAGTGAGCTTCTAGGCCCAGATGACAAGCGAAGATGTATCTGGAGACACGCCGGACAACGGTGGGATACCAATCCGAATGTCACAGCTTTATGGCCTGACAGCCAGGAGTGACCGCCTGAGGCGCTATTTCTCTTCACAGCAGGACCCCTTTGGTTGTCATCCATGGCACCCTTATGCACAGCCGAATGCCGACGGTATTCTACATCCTGATTCGTTGCCCGTCATGGCAAGCCATTCTATACTTACATTTCAGCAAGACAGTGTCCACTCACACACGGCGAATGTGTCTACTGCTTGTCTTTTTCTATCCAAACCATACCTTGGCCGTAAGGTAAGGTCGCCAGGTCTCTTCCAGTTGAGAAGGGTTCGAACATTATTCGCAAGAACCGGCAACTAGTTTGGAATGTTGACGATCTGCCGCGCCAGTTGGACAGACTTCGGTACGGTAACACTCAGGAAGACAACCAACAACCCTGCCAATCAATTCCAAGCCGAATAAGTGCGTGTATAAGGCAAGAGGTGGACAAACGTGTCATTGATTTGCTAAATTTGTGACGCTCTTCCTCATGCATAAATCATTCAGCTTCTTCTGTCTGTACTTGAACATCACATCAGCCGATCTTCGCCTCATTCGGACATTTCTTCACGATGCGTTTCTTTTTTTCTTTTTTGTCTTGGACTGTATTTCAAGGTTGGGAACCACTGGTCTAAGAGTACAGGAGTAGTGAATAACCATAACTGTGTCTCGTGGGTCAAAGCGAGGCTGGAGACCCTGATTTAAACCGATGACAGATGTGTAGAAGTCTCAGTAAGATTCTGGTTCCGCCGACAATCGTTTCCGAGGAAGTCTGCAGCCCCACTCCTCGAAGATTCGAGTCCTCCCTCGGGCAAGGGTGTGTGTGTTGTTCTTACCATAAGTTAGTTTAAGTAGTGTGTAAATCTAGGGACAGACGACCTCAGTAGTTTAGTCCCTTAGGAATTCACACACATTTGAACATCTTTGAAGTCTACGGTGCAGTCCTTGGCGTGATTCGTCTATCGCTCCGCATGGAGCTAAGAGTGTATGCATTCTTGTCGTGGCGGGGAATTGGTCCTCATCAGACTCTATTGGAGCTATGAAATATGGACGAAAGAGTGTTTGAAGGCTAGGAAATACCACATGTGGTTATGTGGCCGAATGAGCAGCTGAATCAGGCAGCAGTGCGTTCGAGTACCACAGTGCCGCCTGTCAGGTCAGTGACCGCAGCTGCTGACAGACTTGTTTTCTATTCGATACGTGAATCGTGCGCGCTGTGTGGCGCCAGACTTCCCTCTCTATTCTACAGCAGACTTTTAATAATACAGCTATTTGAAAGATCTGTGTCTGGTTAGAACAGCGCAACCAGTTAATAGCCCTGGAGACCAAAAGTGAAACCTTCTTCCATTTGAGAATGTGCCGTGTATGATACCCGAACGTTGCGGGGTATGGAACGATTGTAAACACGATACCTGAGCAGTCTGTTGCAGGCATTTGTGTTGTGAACGTGGTAGCATATCGCCAGATAACTACCTTTGAACGTGGGATGCTAACTGATTCAATATCGGAGATTAAACAGTAATTCGCTTTTTCAATGGCAACTATGCGCAGGTCGAAACTTCGCAGAGAGAATGTTCCCACACGTGTAAACGCCCGCACAGGTTGACCGCAAGTGTTCGATGATCGAATGCGCTTGGCCTCCGCAAAGCCATACGGGAGCTTTCGGCGTTCGCTAGTTTATGCAATAATTAAATGCAAGCAGAGACTAAGTGGTGAAACAACGCCTACTGGTTGACCAATTGTATCTGGGATTCTGATGCCCAGACGAAAAGACATTTAGGCTCGCTATGTCATTTGATTGTAGTGCTCCATGCAGTAAAGACATATGATCTCCATGCAGTCTTACAGCGCTATCGTTTCGATGTGAAGATATAATTACAGTTACACTACGAATGCTTTTGTTTGCACAGGCTAACACCTGCCTTAATAAATGTTTAGTTACTGTTTCTGTTGCGGGTACGATTTTTCGTCCAGATCATTTCGAACTACAACGTTAAATTATGGCTACATCCAGATGCACATTCTGTATTTACATTTCAGCAGATTGTCAAAAATATAGCGCGTATACATCAACCACCACGAATCTTATACAATCCCAGCAGTGAAACCACGTGACCAATTTCTATATTGCATCGCCATGCCAAACACTTCGTCAGTTAATTTTAAGCGTTCCTTCTTTCGTCTACGTAGTCTTCTAGTATTGTCACCTCACAACGGCAACCAATACTAAATCCGCAACCCTTAGAACTGAAAACTCGTTTATTACGGACACCAATGTACAGACAGAACAGACGTGTCTTCTAGACAGGAAGTGCTGCTATGCAAACACAGAGTATTCCAGAATATACAAAGAATACAAACATACAAAATTTGGATATTCATGTAGAAGTAGTAAATACTGAATAATAAGTTTTTGCTGGCGATTGGATTTGAACAGACGTCCCGGAGAGTCCCAGGGAACACTGCTAACCACTAACCAACATGCAGCACAGTTCACAATAACATTTTACGGTAATGTTTTCATCTATAAGGACTAGTAACCACTGTGCCCAACGTTCTACATAATCCGTACCGCATATTATACTTTTAGACTGCCCCTACTATTTTTCCTCTACTACTCCATCCAGCAGCAAGTTAATTATTCCTGGATGCCATTCAAGATGATCCCCTAACCTACCACTTCTCTGGTAAACTACTTCCATATACCTGTTTCATCATCTTGTCTTTTTTTAGTATCCCTGTATTACGTCATTTATCTGTTCAATTAATTTTTAACATTTTTTTAACACCAATGCATTTTAAATGCTTCCATCTTCTGCTTCTTCCGATTATCAACGGTCCATGTTTAACTTCATACAGTGCTGTGCTCCAGGAAAACTGCGAGTGTTCCTCATTTGCAGATCAGTATCTGATACCAGTTGATCTCTTTCACTGATGAATACATCTTTCTTCTGTGCTAACTACATCTAAAGTCTCCCTCGTTTCGGCCAGTCTGTAAGACGATGTTCCCCAGAAGGGAGCATTCTTTCCTTTCTTTTGTCATTACAAATTTTTATGTTAATAAAGACATTACGCCCCATATTCTTGCTTCATCACCTTCATCTTTGCTTTGCATCATTTATCGTTAAGACAAACACTCATCAGTCAGAAGATTATGACTACCCACCTACCATCGATATGAACCCGTCCCCGCTTCCTGGCTGGGAATGACTGCTAGTAAGACACAAGCACGGTGCGTGTAGTATTAGTGAGGGTGATGTCCGTGTGTTGAATGTCGAAGGCGCGCGGTCAATCTAAGTTTGACGAAGGGCAGATTGTGATGGCCCGGAGACTTCTTACGAACATTTCGGAAACTGCACGACTTGTCGGGTGTTCGCGATGTTGAAAGACGTGCACTTCGTTCACCATTCAGTGTTCGTATTTCATATTTCTAATCCCAGCATTCTGGTACTCGGTAAAATAATAATTCAGGCAATATTAATAATTTCTATGGACTGCCTAATTTATTTGACGATGTTTACAGTTTGTCTCACACTGATCTGTGAGAGGAGCTTGGCGCTAGGAATTTATTTATGGGCGAGGGCAGCAGTCTTCCTAGCAGCCATGATGGCTTCCCGTTTCCTATCCTTTTTCCGAACGCCAGGGTAGCACGTGGTGTCGTTTGAATATTCAGTAGTGGCCGAAGTTTCTCCTGTTCTCAGTTCCCCAACCTGCCTTACCAACCTTGTAACCGCTATTTCTGCTCGATTTTAACGTGACGAGGTCGCCTCCCTGTGAGATTTCGGCCCTCTGATTGGCCAGTTCAGGTGCGCGCCTGTTTTTCGTGGGTGGGCGCCAACCGCCCTCCGCGGATGGATAGTGGACAAAGGGGCAGTAAGTCAGTTCTAGTGTGACCGTGCCAGAGACTGGAGGTGCTGCTTCCAGGAGATGAAGTTTCGATAAGCATGAGCGCCGGTGTGCACTGTAGCTTCGCGCCCTCCGGCCCAGAGGGAACCTCACAGGTCATTTTACTGATGTGCGTTCCTTAAATTACTGTTTAAGCAATTTTTCCGGGTTATAAGACTGTAGGTTTTCCTTGTACAGTTGGGTATAATGTGCGCGATGTGTTGGTTAGTCACAGTGGCTTACAGTTCGGCACTAAAGTCTATACTCATGCTAACTTTTCCGCTTCGTCTGGTAGTAGCTCTTTCAGTTCTTCCGTGCGAAATTTCACTCAGAATGTAGGTCTTCCTAGCTTGAAAACTTGTGCCCTTTGGTGAGTGTCTGGCGCCCCTTCATGTTTCCTTAACGTAGTCGGACCGCGAGCCAAGTTATTTAGTATCGCCTGTATGAATAGTTTCGCGTCTTGCTGGTTTTATTCCTTTACTACAGGAGGCTACCTAACGATTCGCCCCCAGTAGCATCTTTCTTAGTCTTTGGCCAATCCATGGTGGTGGTCGTTGCATGCCTTCAACTCCTTCTTTTAGTAAATTGAACTCCATTTGATAATACGGCGATCGTTTCTAAAATTCCTTTTGTCCTGCTATCGTGGCATATTATGAACGTACGTTGGGGCAGGCTGCTGAACTCAATTCTTTCTTCCCCCACCCCATTTGATAGTATAATTGTTCAATATTCAACTGTTAAATAAATGAGTCGTTTAATGTTTACATTCTCCCTTTCAGTACGTGAAATCACCCTTAGTGTCACAGTAGAATAATGCAGAACTATAATGGTTGCTATAAGGTCGTGCAGATCTCGCGCGTTTAATGATAGGATAAAGATTCGACATCGCGAGCCTGGTACAATCATTGCACGCATGGCACCCATAATAGAATAATAATTTTCAATTATCCCGCATCGATAAACTGTGAGGTGTTCACGGCTCAGTGTGAGTACGTGAGCACTAAATCCACTTCTTGATGTGGTGGAAGTAGTGGCCTCTGTTTTACCTTGCTGGTTTAGAAAAAATACCAAATTTTACAGCCCCTACAGCAATGGATAGTAAAAAAAAAAAAAAAAAAAAAAAAAAAAAAAAAAAAAAAAAAACGAGCAACCGCTTTTAAAGTGCTGTAGTTAGCGTCTTCAACACGTGACGTAACCAACGTGAAACCACATCCGGACGTCGTGGGGTTTTGAGGCCTCCCTTCTTTACAGACGATGGACGTCTTAAGCTGGGCAGGCTGGTAAAACAGGACAGGCGGCGAACTGTGGCGGAACGAACGTCAGACTTTAGTGCGGACAGAGTACAAGTGTGTCTGAACACACGGTGCACCGAACACTCCTAACGATGGACCTCGGCAGCCGACGACCCATGCACGTGCCAATGTTAGCACCACGACACCGGCAACTACGACTATATGACCACCGGCACTGGATGTTGGCGCAGTGGCAGAGCGTTGGATGGTCTGATGAATCTCTATACCTTCTTCATCATGCCAATGGGAGGGCTTGAATCTATCATCTTCCATGGTAAGATCTCCTTGGATCCTGTACTGGAGGACGGAGATAAGCTGGCGTCAGCTCCAGTATGCTCTGGAGAACAGTGGAGCTCGTGCAAGACACCATGACGGCCAAGGAGTATCGTATATTAGTTGCAGACCACGTACATCCCTTCATAATGATCATGTTTCACGATGGCAGGCGTTTTTCTACAAGGTCAGAGGTGTGATGGTGTGGTTCGAGGGTCACAGTGGCGAGTTGCAACTGATTTGCTGGGCGCCCAGTTTGCCAGATCTGAAGCCCGATGGAACACATCAGGCATGTGGTTGAACGTGGCGTCAGAGCTCGTACCCTCGCCCTCCTCCCTGAGATTTACGGGAATTAGGTGACTTGTGTGTGCATATGTGGTGCCAACTCCCTCCAGAGGCCTACCAAGGCATTGCTTCCATGCCACGACGCGCCACCACTGTTATCCTTGCCAAAGGTGGGCATACCGGCTGTTATGTAGGTGATCATAATGTTCTGGCTAATCAGTGTGTTCTGTGCTGTAAATGTTGTCCATTCATTTCTACAGGTCGTTTAGATCTTCCATACATTCGTCCAAAAGGTCTACGTCGTCTGAAACTTTAGCACTAGTATCTGTTCTCTTTAACTTTTATTCTTTGTCGTCTATAAGAGGGGAAAAGTCAAGAGTAAAAAATATGGCGACCGGAATATAATATGTGGAACGAAGAACTTCATACCGACTGGAGAACACTAGACGTGAGGTTCACATGTCAGTCTCAGTCTCTGGCTTTGGTAGGATGGCAGAATCCGAACGACACTTATGATGTACAGGTTAATGTAACTCGAACCTTAAAGTTTAAATTCATCACTGTATTTACAAACCTGATAACAGTGACTGTTCCGAACTTATCACGAGGTGTGCTGACATATACTCATACACGAAGCATACCAAGAAACCTTTCTCACAGTATTTGTACTTTCTCAACAGTTTACATTAATTGAGTGTTATATTTCCTACATTGCAGGTTTTGCCTGTAGCAAGCGCCACATTGTTCTGTGTCAAAATACCGCCTCGCTCTATCTCCTGGAGCTTTCCATATCGTATCACAGGCACTGAAGTTTTTCGACAGACAATGGCCCGAATAAAACACATTATGCGGCACACACTAGCAGCAACCTTTCGGCAACGTGTTGCCTAATATTTTATTCTAGTCGCCTTTGAAGGTGTTCATCGGTATAGAAAAGATCTACTAACTGAAAAGTAATGATTTTCATCCTAAACTCCCAGAAGATAACGTGTTCATCGCCAATCCTAGGTGTGTGTCACTTCTTGCGATGGTTTTGATCAATGCTCGCCTCCTGAAGGAAATCGCATTTGATTGTAAACAGAAAGTCTGCGTCTCAGCGACTGACTCAGATGACGATATACCTCTTGGAGAGTACTACTCTTTTCTTGAGAAACCACTTTCACGTTCATGTCAAATATCTATCCTGATTTACAACTGAAATAATGGTTTCCTTTGGGCTAACAGTGTAAAATTTGTCTTTTCTGCGTACCTACATTCACTCAAGTGTTACAAAACCTTGTTTTTAAAGGGAACTCAATTGATGATCACAGTACCTTCTGAACAAAGACGACGTTTAGGACAATTGAAACTCGTATTAGTTCAAGAATATCCTTTAGAAACCTCTTCAAAAGATGTGGTATTTTGACAACTGTTTGACAACACATATACTCATTAATGTCCATTGTTGTACCAAATATTTCTCTATTTTCAAAATACCTTGTAAAGTACGAATATAGCACAAGGACCAAACACTAGCTCTACGTAGGCTTCAAGGTCTTAACACTAGTCCATATAGGAATTACGTACATAACCATAAATGTATTCAAAAACCTACCAGAACATATTAAATGTTTGATGGATAATGTAGTGGAGCTGAAGACTGAACTAAAGAACATTTCGCTGAACAACCTTTCTACTCCACTGAAAAGAACATTCATGGAATCTTTTAAAATTAATATTTTGGTTATTCTGTAATACAATAACATGTAATAACGGTAAGTTGTTTCATTGTATTTGCACTAAAATAAAATGTGCACACCTGAGTTCTTTCCACATCCAAGAGGTTAACAAATACAATTCTGTTACAATTTGCATAAATATGCTGTCGGATTTAGATTTTTCAACCGAATGCATAGATTGTCAGTATTGGTGCTAAATTTAGAAAAATACTTTCCTTTTACTCTTGAAGAAGTACAGGTGCCCTATATTTGAAATAGGAAGAAAAATTAACACCGATGGAGACTTCAGTTAATGAAATGGAAACATCAAACAAAGTGTTAAAACCTTAGATTCTTTCATCTTCACTGGTGACATAATTTTTGTATTGTTTCCTATTTTTGGGTGATTATGTCAATCATTAGGTCCACTGTGAATGTGACGTTACGAAGTAACATGTCTACAGTTTATTTGCAGAGGAATACAATGTTGAGTAGCAGCCATTCGCACTATGCATATATTTCACACATTTTACGCTGTAAGGTTTTTTGTGTGTACGAAAGGAAGAATAATGGCCCAAAACTAGTACGCCTTTATAAAACAGAATGCGTGCATTCTGTGACGGTGATATAAACAAAACTTTGAACAATTTTCCTTCGATCGCTGTCTTCAACACAGGGACAGACGATTATAACAAAACAGAGTCAATCAACATAGAAGTTGCACTTACTTTTTCTGGAAACCGGTTTCAGTCATAGGAAAACCATCTTCAGGCAGGAATGTAACTCTGAAATTAAAAAGTAGGCCAACTGTGTTAATTTCACAGTTACATACTGGTCTGTAGATGGCCTTCCTCTGACTGAACCAGGTTATGAGAAAAATAAACTCTTGTTGTGATGTAGCTTGATTATTTTTTGTTAGATTACAAAAGAAGATCCCTGTTGTTCCAGTTATGATATCACAAACACATGACGCCATGCTCCAGCGAGGCATCATTGGAACTGCAGCAAGCCCTTACAACAGCCCATTTACACATCGCACCGAAGAAAGACGGATCTCTCAGACTTGTTCTGGATTCGTGGCAGATAAATGAGTTCATTGTACCAGAAACAGACAGAACCAAAAACCTTAGACGAATTGTTACAGAAATTTCATGGTCTTACCGTAATTTACACTCTCGATTTGAAGTACAGGTTTTGGCAAATTGAACTGTATCCAAATTGTCGCAAATACACTGCGTTTCTTTGCTTTGGATACAATTTACTTCACTGTTGCAGATTATATTTCACACATTATGGGTAATGCAACTTATATTTAGACATATAACCAGGAGAACAAAATAATATCAAAAGAAGATGAAACAAACGATGAATACTTAACAAAAAGAAAAGGCTTCACAGGTACAAGACAAAGCTAATAATTTTCCTTGCAGGGAGACAATGTTGCAAAGTGGAATTTACAGGTAAAGGTCAATGACGCTGGATGCATGTGGAGATTAGATAAGATTTCGTTGAAGGAGTTATTAAAATGCAGGAAAAATTCACTATTTTCAGGAAGGATTACTGAGTCGAATTATGCCAAAGGCTGCATTTCTGAGCAAAGTGACGAAACGCTTTATGCACTTTGTTATTGATTTGAAGATGAATTATGATATATTGGAGGAATTTTAGTACTGGATATGGCATAATGTTAAGGATATTTTATTTTGATACATTTAAGTGGCTTTATGTGATATATTTTTAAGTGATGTATTGATGATGTATCGGAAGATCGAATATGCTTAGGGAACTTGTGATTAGCTTATGTGCACACTTTGTAAGTTTTCAGATTTAGTAACCTTTTTTTCCTGAGAAAGGGATTTCGTATGCATAGAGAAAGGAGGTTGTTGGTACGATTGTGGAGAGGATGCTATATTTGATCTGTCATGATGTTCCAAACGATTTGTTTGCCTGTCGATAACTATTTGTCCATTATAGTTATGAGAGATCCTAACTGTGTTCATGTTCCTAATTTTACAGTTTTTTTTCACCAGGTCAACATCACTTCGTTTCACATTATTTCTGTTTGTTCCATAATGTTTATCAGTAGTCTTTGTACATCGTCTCTTTATCGTTTACCCTCTACTTGATAAATATTTAGATGGCATTAAGCAGATATTTCTTAGGTAAGATTTCTTAGTCCGTACATAGGTAGATTAGATAACATTGTAGTCATAGATTTTACTTATGTCTGACGGACTGTCGACTGACTCGGTAATAACTTATTTCTTTCGACAGGAACAAATAGCATGGTGTGCACAACAAAATGAACCCTTTTTCTCCTTTTTCATCTGCTTTCCTTCCCAGTAGTTAGGTGGTATCGTAAAACGCTGCAGAAAGTAGCATTTCCAAGATACATTTATTGTAGATGTGTTTCACAGCATGTAAGACAGTTTTAAGCAGACAAACATTAATTCATGACTGTATAAGGCAGATACATTCTTTTGTAGCTAACATTTGTCGCACAGTTTTTCAGTGATGATGTTATTGTTTTTTACTGATAATGTCATTGTACGTCAATGCTTATTTACTGAGTTTATTTTGTTTTAGTGATAAGGAATGAACTTATATTTTTACTGTGTATTGCGTATGAGATTATGCCACTTGTTTAGCATTAGGATTTGTAAAACTCTGACTAAACACTGTTCACTGATTCTGTAATTTTTATATTTGCCCTCTTATGTTATATGTTATAACGTTAACATCTATGTAATTCTTTGACTGCACATATGGTTAAGATTTATGCTTGGTCACTTGCACTGTGATATCTCTAAGCAAAAAACTATACGACTTCACAACAGAGATAGCATAGCTCTCTTCAGTTGCACTGAAAAAATAATTGTGTATCAAATATGGAACTTAACGCTCAGCAGCATGGTTGTGAGGTATCTTTGGCTTTCAGTTGGCTGCGGAGAATTTAATAGAATGATAACACTTTCCTCTGATATTGCTCCTGACGTACTCACACATGAACTAATCTGCTTGTGCTACAGTTGTCGATGTCAGTACAATGAGAACAATTTGTATCTTACACCGAGTCTTCGACAAAGATCACTTCAAGAAACGATACTACAAGGCTCTTGTGCTGTACTGCGTACAGTCACGTCATTGCCGAATTCTACTGCATACATTTTACCGACGACAGCACGCTTTACTCAAGACATTACAGAACCTAGGGCAGTGCTAATCTAACATTTGAAGCGAAATTTAATTTTTAGCAAGAAATTTCGCAGACTTCGTGCAGTGCGTTTTCTTGCAGCAAGTAACGTTATAAAAAAAACTAGCAAGAACATATAACAAGAAAAGATGAAAGACTAAATCTGGCACTTTTGTGTCACTGTATTTCATGGATACTGATGTTTACGACTGTATTGGTGCGCCGTGAACAATGATTTATTCCTTTAGTAACCAACGTTGTTACTGTATTATTTGGATTTATGTACATCTTCATGATGATTGTAATACATAGTCAGAAAATTTTAACTTCGTTAACGAATTTTGCAGATTATCCTGTGTCGATTACAAATCTCACTATGCCAAATTCTGGCTGGAGTGGCCGACGGGTTGCGACAGACGGCTGTAGATAATTTCATGAGCATTTCTCTAGTATTTGGATGTCACGAACGCGCAAGCGCCTTTGCACTGTTTGAAATCACAAGTGCGCACTGTCATCAGACATGCTGTGCTGCCTGGAGGCTTGCTTGGACCGTCTCTATTTTGCATGATGGGCAGGAGATGGCGCACAGTGTTAATCATGAGATTCGGCAGTGATGTATCATGGGTGGTAGTACGGCATAGGCCAGTTGATTTACCGATTGGTTAACTGAGATGAGGAAAAGGATTGAAACATTTTGAGAAGAATATTTTATTATGATTATTTTTATGAGTAATAGAAGAGGATTTAATTTAAGGTAACGGATTTCAGATTTTATACATTATTGCTGCAGCTTTTAATTATGCATTCTTGGTTCCATTCAGAGACTTGAGTACAGGGTAAGATACTCGTAAACACCCACGCATAATTTTCAATTTGAATTTGGGCGCAGGAATAACTATTGAATATTTAATGTCATTTTTACGAGTTGCATTTTTGAAAAATCTAATCTGATATTAAAAACCACTTACGTTTGTCCACTCAAGAATTGTAATGTTTTGTATCAATGATTGTGAAGCAAAGAAAGAGATAATTATTTAATAGAGAACTTTTCTATTCAAAATGCCAATTACATTTGATGTAATTCATCCCAATCATTGTTCGCATCCAAATACCAAAATATGCGTTACCTTTTTTACTTTTTTCAGATTTGTTATGAACCAAGTGTGCTTTTGCCTTCGTTTTAAAAAAGAGAGTGCATAGCGCCAGGCACATTTCAGTAGATGATTGTAGCTCAGCAAATGCGACGCACTTTCAAGACAAGAGCAGTGTCATGGTGTTTCCACTGTGCAACTAGTAAACCAAAATTAAATAATAAAAAAGGGAACATTGTGTGTTTCATGGCCAATTTTTCAATTTAAAAATTTAATGATTCACTGTGTTGAATTCAGCCTGTATTATTGCCATTACGAATGTTTAAGCAGACAGTGAACTATATAGGCAATTTGAAGTTACTTAGTCGCAGTCAGATTTTGCAACTTATTCTCCCAGTCAAATTGCTGTGTTCAAAGTTTACGACTTCCTGTGTTGAAAGTTCAAGTTCACAAAAAGATGTTTATATTACTAGCAAGAAAATCTTTTGTTAAATCGCGGCATTCGTATGTTTATTTAAGGTAATTGTCAACTTACGCTAACTTCAGAATTGGTGGACCTGAGCATAAGAGTGCAGCTTGCATAGTTGCCAGGCTACTCACCCCCAGCGGCGGCCCTATGATTAAACAATTCTTCCACCCCTCTCACTTTAAAGCTGAACTATTTCCCCCACCCCCCTGACAACACAGTTTAAACAACTGGGAACTTAGCTTTGAAGCGATGTGCTGTGTAGCAGAAATAGGTTAGAAAAAATTCATGTCTTTCTTGAAACTCAGTTCCAGTGCCCCACCACGCTATCCTGCACAGTCATTAGCTGCCTATGAGCCGTCAGCACACTGTGTAGCATCAGGCCGGAGAGAGTCTCTGTCCAACTGACGGTTACCACTGCTCCAAGATGCGCCTTCTCAGGCTCACTGACCACATTCAGCTCAGAGCGTATGTCACTCAGATCCTGCTGCATAAGTCTGTATGACGTGATATGGTGTTTATGTATCCGGCCAACAGGTCAGTGCCTGCCTGTGTTGACGTATCTATAGCTGCAGTTTGGTATGCAGGCAGGCATCTGTTGTACCAGGTACGCTGTGGGTGGAGTGTATCCACCACAGCCAGCTACATGAATTCCTACTAGGCCATTCCCTTATTGTAGAACTGTAAGGCATCGTGTTGTGCAATGTGACCATTACGAGCTGCACCCCGTGTGGCGAAACAAGCGCCGTATCATTTGAGAGATACAGAGGCGAGCGAGTGTGCCGGGACTCACCTAGTTCACTGCTACTAGAGCCACGTCATCATAACACGCCTGTGCGTAGCATACAAGTATTGTGCCATAATTTAAGGATGAAATTAAAAATTAAAGGAGCTTTTCCAAACTTTGTCAATAAATGTTTCACTATATTGATGTTTATATTGTCAAATCTCGGAGTTGTAAGATGAATATATTTCCCTAAATACATCGTTTAAGAAAAAAACAATTGGCGCTAAATAATAGAGCTAGAAAGCCAATAATTTCTATGAAGCTTCAGTGCGATATAAATGCAGTATCTATGTGATCCCACTAAACTGCATCTAATAGTTTTCGAATAACTTACTGAAAAATGAACTCTTGTTGGTAGTAGATTAAGTATCAATTACGTTAATGCTAGAGTTATGATTACAGCACGTGAGTAAACCCCTTAAATAGTAGAGCTATAAAAAGTTTCAAGATTTTGATATAAATAACAATCAATACAAGACTTCTTACAGTTGTATTTCGGAAGTTACGTTCAACAGTCAGTTTCGTTCTGAAAATTCTAGACGGCAAAGCTTAAATACAGATGAGCTAAATCTTTTTCTTTGATTACAGCTAACTTAATTCCATTCGTACAAAAATTGCGAAGCTTATAAATTAATGCACAACAGTGTTATAAAATGTTACGTGTTCGAGAAAGCAGCAATTTGTGGGCTACTATTTGGGGATGTAGTGGATGACGACAGGTGTTTCCGTCGCCCATCCGCTGCTCCCATATATACACATCAAAAAAAGTTTTGCATCACCTCGCTTCCGAGAGTTCCGGAACTCCACAGAAAATTGGAATAGAGATAAACATTCTGCTCTTTTTATTGCTCATGAAAACCACACATTGCATGTTGCACAACCATACAGCGGGATCTTCAGAGGTGGTGGTCCAGATTGCTGTAGACACCGGTACCTCTAATACCCAGTAGCACGTCCTCTTGCATTAACGCATGCCTGTACTCGTCGTTGCATACTATCCACAAGTTCATCAAGGCACTGTTGGTCCAGATAGTCCCACTCCTCAACGGCGATTCGTCGTAGATCAATCAGAGTGGTTGGAGGGTCACGCCGGCCATTAACAGCCCTTTTCAATCTATCTCAGGCATGTTAGATAGGGTTCATGTCGAGAAAATGCTGGCCACTCTATTCGAGCGATGTCGTTATCCTGAAGGAAGTCATTCACTAGATGTGCGCACATGGGCAGCGAATTCTCATCCATGAAGATGAATGCCTCACCAGTATGCTGCCCATATGGTTGCACTATCAGTCGGAGGATGGCACTCACGTATCGTACTGCAGTTAAGCCGCCTTCCATGATCACCAGCGGCGTACATCGGCCCCACATAATGCCACCCCAAAACATCAGGTAACCTCCACCTTACTGCACTCGCTGGACAGTGTGTCTAAGGCGTTCGGCCTGACCGGGTTGCCTCCAAATACGTCTTCGACGATTGTCTGGTTGAAGGTATATGCGACACTCATCGACGAAAAGAACGTGATGCCAATCCTGAGCGGTCCATTCTGCATGTTGTTGGGCCCATCTGTACGCGCTGCATGGTGTCGTGGTTGCAAAGACGGACCTCGCCATGGACGTCAGGAGGGAAGCTGTGCATCATGTAGCCTACTGCGTACAGTCTGAGTCGTAACACGACGTCCTGTGGCTGTACATAAAAGCACTATTCAACATGGTGGCGTTGTTGTCAGGGTTCCTCCGCGCCATAATCCGTAGGAAGCGGTCATCCACTGCAGCTATAGCCCTTGAGCGGCCTGAGTGAGGCATGTCATCCACAGTTCCTGTCTCTCTGTATCTCCTCCATGTCCAACCAACGTCGCTTTGGTTCACTCCGAGACGCCTGGACACTTCCCTTGTTGAGAGCCCTTCCTGGCGCAAAGTACATAATAATGCGGACGCCATCGAACAGCGATATTGGCCGTCTAGGCGTGGTTGAACTACAGACAACACGAGCCGTGTTATCTCCTTCCTGCTGGAATGACTGGAACTGATCGGCTGTCGGACCGCTCATGCATGGTTGTTTACATCTTTGGGCGGGTTTATTGACATCTCTGAACAGTCAAAAGGGCTGTGTCTGTGATACAATATCCACAGTCAATGCCTATCTTCGGGAGTTCTGGGAACCGAGGTGATACAAAACTTTTTCGATGTGTGTATAAATACAGCCTGAGAGGCAACGATTTCACTTCACTTTTCACCCAGTTACCAATCGGTCCACATCAGTCAAATGCCAGCTTATGCGCTGCCTAGGGTGTCGTCACAGTCAGTCTGTTACTAAACTAATGTTTTCTGTACAAATAGGAAGTGAACTCACGAGTACTGTACACCGTCCTCAATCGCTTAGATTTCGCGGAAGGAACTGTTTGTGTGCCGCCCGCAATGTCAACAAAACCGCATGGCAAGTGGTGACATTATTTTCCACTTTTTCAGGGAGCAATTAACCTTGAGTCTCAGAAGTCAGGGCGAAAGATCATTTAATGGGAACTTACCGTAGCGGTCGCCTCTGAACCGTTCATAGTGCTGTTGATGATGGAGACATCAGATTTATTATTACTATTATCAGCAGGAAAGTTTATTAAATATATCTATCAATTAGAACTCAGAATCTACATTTATAATTATAGTTTCTGATCCCGCTGAGTAAACAGAGGATAGAAATATTTCTTTCAGTGAGCTGGAGAAGAATATGGACTTGCAGGCGGGAAACTATGGTCAGTATGTTCTCCATCTCTTTCTGGCTGACCACAGAGATAGTTTTCGGGCTCTTTTAAAAAGACGGCTCCGGCGCCCCTCAGCTACAACGCACCTTTACGGCCACAACTGCAGCCTGCCCTCCGTGATCCCGTTTCTAGCTGCAGTGCGATGTCTGTCTCGAGTCTGCGGGGCAATGGAGTACAGTTCAAAATAGGATCCACTCAGCAGGCGCTTACAAGGAAGGATTCCTAAGGGCGTAATCATGCCGTTATTGTAGAACTGCACAGCCGATTACTGTACCGACCGAAGTCCAGACCAAACACTGAGGGAGGAGCCGATACATATCACTCTCACTGCTCCAGAATGCACTGCTGATAAGTGCTATCATACTCTGAAAGAAACGCGTAAAATTACTTTCAAACCTCAACAGTCCTCTATGTTAAGAACAACACGTTATTACCGATGTGCTATGACATTCCACATTTTGTTAATGAGGCGGCGATATGTGCTGTACTGAACGTTTTGCAGGAGTCAAGGGAAACGCTGTTAACCACAATCTGTATTTATCACAATTCAGGCTGATGAACGAAAAAGAGGCGAGTTTGCTCACTGCTACGAATGGTTATTTGCTAGTAACTCTTCGATTCAGGCATAAATTTGTCGTGACATCAGTATTTTAATCATGTTGTGACGTCATGGAACTGTCTCGAACATTGACCAGAAGTTGACGAGCATGGTATCAACTTCCTCCATGATCTCACTGACGTACACAGCGAACTCGATTTCACGTAGTCATTGGTTATGGCAGGGGTTGTCAACTTCTTTTCTTGACATCCACTTTTGTATCTCTGCAGGTAGTGGAATTTTCCAACTGCTGATCGGTTCCATAGTAATGGTGATTTGAGGAGGGAAGTAACTTCACTTTGCAAAATTTATAAAGAAGTTAAAGCATATCATAATAATTACCTACCATAAGTTTATACAGAATTTAAAGCATATCATAATAATTACTTACTATAAGTTTATATAGAATTTAAAGCATATCATAATAATTACTTACCATATATTTTATGCAAAAATTATATGAAAACCTAACGAAAATGTTTTTAAAATACTTCCCGCCTACTGCCTGCCACGAAAGCCAGAACACCAACCAGATTGCGGTACGGATCAGGTTGACTACTACTATTTACAGAACGCAAGTAGATATTCCTTCTATAAGAGACGAATTGCATGAAAGGGAAGCAGTGGTTCAGAAGGGAGTGATACAGCCTATATCTGATGTTATTCAATCTGTATATTCAGAAAGCAGTAAAGGAAACAAAAGAACAATTTATAGTAGCAATTAAAATCCATGGAGAAGAAATAAAAAGTTTGAGGTTTGCTGACGACATTGTAAGTCAGTTAGAGACAGCAAAGGACCCCAAAGAGCACTAGAAAGGAATGGACAGTGCCTTGAAAGGCGGATATAAGATGAACAACAACAAAAGTAAAACGAGGACAATGAAATGTAATCGAAATAAATCATAAGATGCTGAGGGAATTAGATTAAGAAATGTGACACTTAAAGTAGTAGATGAGTTTTGCTATTTGGGGAGCGAAATAACTGATGATGGTCGAAGTACAGTGGATTTGTAGACTGGCAATGGCAAGGAAAGAGTTTCTGAAAAAGAGAAATTTGTTAACATCGAGTATTGATTTAAGTGTCAAGAAGTCGTTTCTGAAAGTATTTGTATGGAGTGTAGCCATACATGAAAGTGAAGCATGGACGATAAACAGTTTGGACAAGAAGAGAATAGAAGCTTTCGAAATGTGGCGCTACAGAAGAATGCTGAAGATTAGTTGGGTATATCATGTAACTAATGAAGAGGTACTGAATAGAACTGGGGAGAAGAGGAATTTGTGGCACAATTTGACTAGAAAAAGGGATCCGTTCTCAGGCATCAAGGGATCATCAATTTAGTATTGGAGGGAAGCGCGGAGGGTAAATCGTAGAGGGAGACCAAGGCGTGAATTCGCTAAACAGATTCAGAAAGGTGTAGGTTGCAGTAGTTACTCGGGGATGAATAAGCTTGCAGAGGATCGATTAGTTTGGAGAGCTGCATCAAACCAGTATCTGGACTGAAGACCACAACAGCAGCAACAACAACAACAATTCCATCTCCCGAAAGGTTATAATATTCGAGCATCAGACGTCTTTCTAAACCCCGCAGTCGGTTTGTGTTATCAATATAGATGTATAGTCGTATGCGTCACTTAGTTGACAGTTCTTGAAAATGGGATGATTGTTTAACAGAGTTTTGGTACACTATTTTCTCATCTAATAAAGTGTGCGATTTTGTGTTACACGTATTCGACAAGCCCTTGGTAAATTCAAAGACACTAAAATGCGTAATTTTCTAACTGGTATATCGTTCTTCGTCTTTCTTGGGGGAAATATATTCAGATGGAAACGTTACGTGTTGAATCCTGTACATGCGCCCCAGGTGAGAATACAGAACTCACAACACGAATGCAGTGATGATTATTTAACACCATCCGACGGTGCTTGGTTCCACATCAGTAAAACTGGCAGAGCAGTACTGCATTGGTCCACTAAAGATGCAACTATAAGCACTGTATAGACATTAGACTTTCTCCTCATAACACTGACGAATGTACTTGAGAGAGGACCCATACTCGTTCTCCCACTGCTCCATAGGTGAGTGGAATAGGAAAGGGAACAGGTAGCAATAATATGAGATATCCTTCTCTATAAGCTACTTGATGGCTTGTACAGGACTTCTGTAAATGGGATTTTGAAAAAGAAACTTGTAGTGACTCATGCTACAGTACCTAACGGTTTTTTGCTACTAGAGTTGTTGCTCTCTAACCAGGGATATCCAAGATTATTCATAAGTACTTCCCGTGTTCGTTCGTCAAGACGACTGCAAAAAAAATACAAGATATACAGAAAACAGGCACGCACCAGTGGACAGAACAGCTCTCCAAGTTTTCAACTCACACTACAGGTACTCAATATGGGTGTCAACGCACGGGTGCAGTTCATTGATATGAGTTGTCCAGGAAGGCGGGACAGCAACCCGCTTTGCAGTTCTATCCATTGAGTTGTCTACCTGCAAGTGTGAACTACAATCGAGCGCCAAAGAAACGGGTATAGGCATGCGTATTCAAGTACAGAGATACAGGTATGTAAACAGGCAGAATACGACAATGCGGTCGGCAACGCCTATATGACGACAAGTGTCTGGCGAACTTGTTAGATCGATTACTGCTGCTACAATGGCAGGTTATCAAGGTTTATGTGACTTTGAATGTGGTGTTATAGTCGGCGCACGAGCGATGGGACACAGCATCTCTGAGATATTATGCCCGCAGCTCGTGGTCGTGCGGTAGCGTTCTCGCTGTCCACGCCCGGGTTCCCGGGTTCGATTCCCGGCGGGGTCAGGGATTTTCTCTGCCTCGTGATGGCTGGGTGTTGTGTGATGTCCTTAGGTTAGTTAGGTTTAAGTAGTTCTAAGTTCTAGGGGACTGATGACCATAGATGTTAAGTCCCATAGTGCTCAGAGCCATTTGAATCTGAGATATTATCAGGAATCCGGTAAAACATCAAATCTCTGACACGGATGCGGCCGGAAAAAGATCCTGCAAGAACGGGACCGACGACGACTAAAGAAAATCGTTCAACGTGACGGAACTGCGCCCCTTCCACAAACTGCTGCAGATTTCAGTGAATGGTCATCAACAAGTGTCAGCGTGCGAACCATTCAAAGAAACATCATCGATATGGGCCTTCGGAGCCGATGACCCACTCTTGTACCCTTGATGACTGCACGACACAAAGCTGTACGCCTCGCCTGGGACAGTCAACACCGTCACTGGACTGTTGATGACTGGAAACATGTTGCCTGATCAGACAGTTTCGTTTCACATTGTATCGAGCGGATGGACGTGTACGGGTATGGAGACAACCTCATGAATCCATGGACCCTGTATGTCAGCACGGAACTGTTCAAGCTAGTGGAGGCTCTGCAGTGGTGTGGGGCGTGTGCAGTTGGAGTGATATGGGACCATTGATACGTCTAGATACGATTCCGACAGGTGACACGTACTTAAGCATCCTGTCTCATCACCTGCATCCATTCTTGTCCATTGTGTATTCCGACGGACTTGTGCAATTCCAGCAGGACAATGCGACACCCCACACGTCCAGAATTGCTACAGAGTGGCTCCAGAAACACTCTTCTGAGTTTAAACACTTCCGCTGGCCACCAAACTCCCCAGACAAGAAGATTATTGAGCATATCTGGGATGCATTGCAGCGTGCTGTTCAGAAAAGATCTCCACCCCTGGTACTCTTATGGATTTATGGAGAGCCGCGGAGGATTCATGGTGTCAGTTTCCTCCAGCACTACTTCAGACATTAGTCGAGTCTATACCACGTCGTGTTGCGGCACTTCTGAGTGCTCACGGGGGCCCTCCACGATATTAGGCAGGTGTACCGTTTCATTTAGCTCTTTAGTGTAATTCGATGCAACAACACGTAACAGAGAGTTCACAACTATACCTGAACTATAGGTACAATCCTCAATTATAAGAGTTCTGTAAACCATTAGCAGGCTTCCCTTTACGAGTGGGACATCGACACATAGGAGTAATAGACTGCGAATTCCCACTCGTTCTCCGATAATCTGTCGTTGGACACATATGTCCCAGTGATAGTGAAAGGGTTCAAAGTAATAAGTCTGCACATATGGCTACAGAAGAATGAAAGGAGAGAAATTAAAATTTACGAATTGTTTCAGTGCGTATTAAACTTGAAATGTTAAAGCTGGGATTAATGTTACTTGAATGTTAAGTTAAATGTTAATGCGCTTCACAAAGTAGTTTTTCCCCTTAATTAAGAGTGCCTTTAAATGGATCTAAGCTTTCTGGTCTCCCCAGCTGTGCCTATATTTAATAGATTTACTTGTATGATGTAGGGTCGTACAGTCGCTGTAATGCTCAAATGGTAGCGATACGAAGCTGTAGCCTCCGCACTCCGCATTGCTGATGTTGCAGGCCGCTCTCCTGTAAAGCTTATTTTTATTTTCCACGTTACACGTGCGTGGCCACCTACACTCGTAGCACAACACTCTGGGATGTATGACTAGTCGATACAGGTTTTGGAGGAGAAAGTGTTAGTAAATTACAGTTCCAGTGCAAACGTGGTCCGGTTCCGTAGAAACAGGCTGTTGCTAGGGAACCGGACCGCGTCCAGTTTCGAACTAACACTCATAAACCCACGGAGATGAATGTCTAATAGTGTAAATACGTAAACATGAAGCACAAATTGCTAGGGTTGTTAAAACGATAATATTGCTCACCTTTGAATGTGTACATAATTATACGGTAGTTCTCTTTTAACAGCAAAACCGCTTTCGTATGTCTATTCACAAGACTTACTCTTCATTCAGCATTTAAATGAATTTAATTCTCTAATTCCATAATGGCTGCCATGTAATAATACAATAATTATATCCGCTCTGACAACACGTCTTTCCATTCCAGTATCTCAGGCCATAGTAAAAAGTATTAGTAATCCACTGCCAAGGATGCCATGTCAAGCATCGCCTACACACAGTTAATTCTCGCAGTTACCTTCTTTCGCCGCCGCAAATACTTTAATTTTGAAAGGCACAGGACGCACAATGCAGTCTGTGCCGTAAAACACATTTCTATGTATTTCTAAAGCTGATGAATCCTGATAAGGACTATTATGCATGAGGACTTTCGCTGGTCATAAGAGTGAGAGTCAGGAGATGTGATCTGAAATGACCACATGTGCAGACTTGAAGAAATTCTACAATCCTACTAGTTTACAGGACACTGAAATAGATTCTGGCAATGATTAAAATTTTAGAGTTTCTGGTTAATGAGGAGTTGGTTTTTGTGAAAGCAACTGTGAAATATTTTGAATGAATATTGCATTTTGAATATTGTATGTGTAACGAGAAAATAGCGAGAAAATGGGCAGTTGAATTGGTCAGTGGAAGTTACATGGCCCTTTATGCCATACATCTACATATTAAATAAAATTGTAAGGAAATGTCCCCTGTTACAGGGAAGTACATGTTGCAGCAGTATTCACTGCTTGCCTACACGAGCTCCACAATAACTTTAATGCAGACCACATAACCGCCATGACATATTAGTAGACATTGTGTGTCACTCACTTACCAACCATGCTGATACGGCAGCTGTTAATAGGTGTAATGTCATAGCTTTCACAAGTGTTCAGTACAAAACCTCTTAACTCCACCATAGCCGTATCCTACAGGATTTTCCATGGTGTCACGTGGTATAACCGTTGGAAGATTTATTTATAGCTCACAAAAACTACATAGGTGGTGCAGTTTGCTTGGTTGTCGGATTTCTCATATCATGTGGTTTCTTCATGACATCAGAAGTGGAAGTATGTCATGGGTGCTAAACTGAGATTCAGTGATCTGGATTTAAAATCCAAGCTGGTAGATCTATGACATCACTGTCCAAAAAGGCGATCCAGGATATCACTGATTATGTCAGAATCCAAGATGACAATCTATTGTATGAATCTACTACTACAGCATGTAGGTGGAACCTATTTGAATCTAATGCTTCTACACTACTGGATGCACCAAGGGATCTGCTGATTGAATTTATGGAATGAATATACTACTATTATAGTAATTAGTACTCAACTAACTGTATCACATTGACCACACTCCTGTATAAACTACTAGTATTATAGTTCACTTTCCTGTATGAGTACACGTGTAACTGGCTGTGGTACAAGGCTCAAAACATGCTACTGGGGTTTGAGGAGCGTTCACGTTTATGTCTTAAACATCAGATTAGTCTGATCTGAATACGTCCGGAACGTTATTGGACCTCAGCTCTACATCAGCAATTTATGGGAGTTGTGTAAACATGAGTTGGCATGCTTGATCAGACATTCATAAGCGTGGATATGGAGTGCAGTGTTAAGTCGTAACAGGAGACCTCTTTATCATGATCAAATATAACATACTACTGTAAATCAAGAATGGATTGAATGTGTCACATATTGAATTTTTTTTTGGACAGTTGTGTTTTAGCAAACAGGAACAAAATATATGCGGACAGATATCAAGCAGTGTTCAGTCTTGGACAAACAATAAATTGAAATTATCATTCCACTAAAGTAAAGAAAATGCTACTAAGGGATAGATCGGTGTATCCCAAAATATCATCAGAATTATTTCATTGGTAGACACTCCCTGAATGTGGAAGAAACAACAATGCACTTTCGTGGAAAAAGGGCCCCTAATACAGTATTTTAATATGGGCATCTATCCACGTTGAGTACAGGAGGAACTGATTAGTTAACACTTTTTAGTGAAATCGGTATCTCACGGGTTATGCACCCTACATTATTCATTAATTCATTTGCTGAGTGAGGCTCATACATATAGATTACACGTAGATTGTTTCAAAACGCCAAGCGCTACAAAGCTTTACCAGGACCAGTACTTCGAAGGGATAATGAATATAAATACCACAGACAAGGACAGAGTTCCGAGAAGGGCCACATAACAGCGCAACACAGCTTAACCTTTATGCGATCTATGTACGTCTGCAGATCTGACTAAACTTTTCAGTGCCACTGACATTATTACTATGGTTTCCTAACACAACACCCATACATTCTCCTATAGTGTGCTTAGGAATAAGAGAAATGGACACATTGGATGTGGTGAACGACTGTGGATCGTACCGTCAGCAACTGAATTAAGTGCACTACAGTGAAACGACAGCGACGATGTAGACGCAACAGCGTGAAATGATATCAGTGAAAATCGGTCAGAAGATCCGAACCTGCAGTGGAATGAATATTTCGTGATAATTTGGAAGTTTAGGCCATGCTCTGTCACGACCTCCGTGGCCCAGACAGGAGACGTGACCCTTGGTAGACCCGCTGATCGCAAAGTTTGGATATCGCAGGAGGAATGAGTAGCGATGATGATGTTGGTTTGTCGGGTGCTCAACATCGTGGTCATCAGCGCCCGTACAACTTACAAATCTATCCTTTTCCATTCTCGACACTTCCCGAATGATAATTATTTGATGAGGACAATACAAACACCCAGTCCCCTGGCGGAGAAAATCCCCCACCCAGCCGGGAATCGAACCCGAGAGCCCGTGATCGAGAGGCAGCAACGCTAGCCACTAGACCACGAGCTGCGGACGGGTAGTGATAATGAAAATATGAATTAGACCTGGAGATGTACTCAAATGGTGTAATCCTAAGTAACTGCTCGCCAAAATCAGGAAATCTGGTTGTAATTCCAATCTTGCGCAGCATTTCAGTTGACAAAATATATTCATTACATAGTACTGTGTTTACTCAGTTCAAATGCTCCACTTTCCAGTTATGATGCTGTTTTGTATTACGTTGTAACGAATGTAGTAACTTCTTAAAATCATTTAATATTGAGTTTTTATAGATAATAAATTGTACGGTCTCAAACAGTATGACAATGTGGCAATCAAATTAGCGGATGTTGTCCAAGTGCGGGCAAAAAGTTTACTGCTCACAGGAGCCCTCCAGGGCGCTGACACTACGGGTCACCGATCGAAATTAGGGAGACTGAAAAAACTAGCTTCGCTGAAAAAAGTGCAGAGAGCGCGATGCATCTGTTTGGGCCGTAAGTTAAGTTATGCCACGGGCTGCCTCGTTCCGCGTTCCACAGCCCACTGCCCGAGGCGCGCCGGTAATTGCCGATTGGCTCTGCTTAGCCGTCCATATCATTATCGCGTTCGACGCGGCTCGTATATCAGTTACACTAACGACGCCTACTTGTGACGCGCTGCGCTTCCTCGAGATTTTGTCGAACGATCGGGAAACCTCTCACCTAGTGGCTTCACTCGTGTGTGGCGAAACACCTCACTTCTTGGGCGCTTTCAATCCGTTTTGTGCTGATGAAAGTGTTCAGTGAATGAATGTCTTCAGTTCAGTCAGACAACAAGTAACTTTTCGGTTATTTACTTCACCCGTAGACAGTAAAAAGTAAATTCTCAAACCTACAGATAACAGCTAACATCTCATCGTCTCTCAACCCACATTACACTTGCCACAGGCAGGATCTGCACCCGGCAGCAGCGCGATTCAAAGCTGCGTAGGCCACTAAGATTTAGTCTTTGCATAATGTACATGAAACATTCCAGGCAAGTTGCGGAATAATTAAGTTGAAAAGAACCTAGCCTTGACTCTTCTGAGTTTGTACTCGGTCTCTTACGACCTAATCGTCGACGGGACGCTGAAACGTAGTCTCTTCCTTCTTTTTCTTTCTTTTTTACAATACACACACAAATAAGTCAATCAGTATTGTTGAAAATATTCCAGGACTGGCCACATTGAGAAGTTACACCGATGTAAAGTATGCATTTAGGGTGTTTTCTTTATCTTGTTTACAACAAAGAAGAAACAAAAATTTATTATCTGTGTGAGACGTAAAATTCGTTACTTCGATTCAGACGACCTTTCTGCTGTATACATCAGATGTTTACTCCTTGTCAGGGAATACCTGTGATTTTATAAGAGGTGTCAGAGGTACAAGTGCAGGTACTTGTATTGGTGACTGAGGACAGCGCAAAGAATAACATTATGCCAGTATTTGCCTCGTGGTTGGACTTCCTAGGTGTAAATGGTGAGGAGGTGTTTTCTCTTTATTTCTGCGTGAGAAAGGTGTATGGCGCTAGGTCCTTTGACTCTCCTAGGGCGTTGGTTACTTCATTACAGTTCATTTAATGTTACATACTGTTACACTTGATTTTACATTTCTGTCACACAAAATTTCATTGCTTCATCTCCTTTTTTTGTTGGTAAAATTATATTACTTTGTTACACTACTGGCCATTAAAATTGCTAGACTACGAAGACTTGCTACGGACGTGAAATTTAACAGGCAGGAAGAAGATGCTGTGATATGCAAATGATTAGCTTTTCAGAGCATTCACACAAGATTGGCGCCGGTGGCGACACCTACAACGTGCTGACATGAGGGAAGTTTCCAACCGATTTCTCATACACAAACAGCAGCCGACAGGCGTTGCCTGGTGAAACGTTGTTGTGATACCTCCTGTAAGGATGAGAAATGCGTACGATCACGTTTCCGACTTTGATAAAGGTCGGATTGTATCCTATCGCGATTGCGGTTTGTCGTATCGCGTCACTGCTGCTCGCGTTGGTCGAGATCCTATGACTGTTAGCAGAATATGGAATCGATGGGTTCTGGAGGGTTATACAGAACGCCGTGCTGGATCCCAACGGCCTCGTATCTCTAGCACTCGAGATGACAGGCATCTTATCCGCATGGCTGTAACGGATCGTGCAGTCACGTCTCGATCCCGGAGCCAACAGATGGGAACGTTTGCAAGAAAACAACCGTCTGCACGAACAGTTCGACGAAGTTTGCAGCAGCATGGACTATCAGCTCGGAGACCATGACTGCGGTTACCCTTGACGCTGCATCACAGACAGGAGGGCCCGCGATGGTGTACTCAACGACGAACCTGGGTGCACGAATGGCAAAACGTTGTTTTTTCGGATGAATCCAGGTTCTGTTTACAGCATCATGATCGTCGCATCCGTGTTTGGCGACATCGCGGTGAACGCACATTGGAAGCGTGTATTCGTCATCGCCATACTGGCGTATCACCCAGCGTATGGTATGGGGTGCCATTGGTTACGAGTCTCGGTCACCTCTTGTTCGCATTGACGACACTTTGAACAGTGGACGTTACATTTCAGATGTGTTACGACCCGTGGCTCTACCCTTCATTCGATCCCTGCGAAACCCTACATTTCAGCAGGATAATGCACGACCGCTTGTTGCAGGTCCTGTACGGGCCTATCTGGATACAGAAAATGTTCGACTGCAGCCCTGGCCAGCACATTCTCCAGATATCTCAACAATTGAAAACGTCTAGTCAGTGGTGGCCGAGCAATTGGCTCTTCACAATACGCCAGTCACTACTCTTGATGAACTGTGGTATTGTGTTGAAGCTGCATGGGCAGCTGTACCTGTACACGCCATCCAAGCTCTGTTTGACTCAATGCCCAGGAGTATCAAGGCCGTTATTTCGGCCAGAGGTGATTTTTCTGGGTACTTATTTCTCAGGATCTATGCATCCAAATTGCGTGAAAATGTAATCACATGTCAGTTCTAGTATAATATATTTGTCCAATGAACACCCGTTTATCATCTGCATTTCTTCTTGGTGTAGCAATTTTAATTGCCAGTAGTGTATATCATTGGGCTGTCTCTACGACCGTGGTGGGACTGTGATGTGACGCTACCTCTCAGGGGCGACAGACCTCACATAATCAAGATAGTGGACCTTAATGCTTCATTGTTAGCGACCAGTTTTTGAGCGGATGCTACAGTTACTTTCCTGATGGTCTCCATGTGCAGTTCCTAATGGAGATCCCTGATCCTTGCCCGTCTAGGTGTTCCAAGTATGAACCGCAGGCATCGCTTTTGTAGGGTTTTCAGCGGCTTGAGATTGCTGCCACGGGTGATCTCCCAGGAAGAACATACACGTAACATTGACGAAATGATGGCTGTTAGATAGAAGCATAGTCTTCAAGCTCAGATTTTGGCTGGACAGCAGTGGGTATAATTAGTGAAATAGGTTTCCCTAAACATACCACCAAGTACATGGGGCAAGAACAAGCCATTAATGCTTATTTTCCCCTAGGCTGTAGGTCAGGTCTTGAAGTCTGGATATGTGGACGTAAAACGGTTAGTCTATACTGACGGTCATAGTTCACTTAGTGGTATAGTTACGACCGTGCAGAAAACATCAGATAGTAAATTATGTGACACGTTTGCGGGAAGACTTTAGACCCAGAGAAAAAAAGAACTAATACACGAAGTGGGTACGCATTAAGGTGTCAGTGATCACCGTAGCCGGCCGGTGTGACCCTGCGGTTCAAGGCGCTTCTGTCTGGAACCGCGTGACCGCTACGGTCGCAGGTTCGAATGCTGCCTCGGGCATGGATGTGTGTGATGTCCTTAGGTTAGTTAGGTTTAAGTAGTTCTAAGTTCTAGGGGACTGATGACCACAGATGTTAAGTCCCATAGTACTCAGAGCCATTTGAACCATTTGATCACAGTATCTGCACTTATACCCATAATACCCTGTATAATCTAAACTCTCTTGTTGTTGCAATGTGAAGTTTGCTTTTGTTCTCATGCTCTGAAAATTGATAGTGTTACTAAGGAACAAGATTAAATTTCACTTGCTTTAACTGCATCTCGAGTGGGAGTAAATATTAGAAAGACGTGTTAAAATACAGATTGGTTTTTTGTTATGAAATGTATACGAAGTATGAAACTATTTTCACTTTGTAAGTCACAGGCATATCTGAAAAGGTGTGTGTTAGAGGTAAAACAGTAGTACTACAAGCAGATACCTGGAGCACACACGTAGTCTCCACGTCTCGAAGCACCAGATGGTCTGCTGAATTACCCTTCAGAGGGACAGATGACGACAGATATCGTCACTTGCGCACATTCCATGATACTTTACCGGAAATGTTCTTGGAGCATCCACCACGTCACTTATATACAATGCTATTTTGTCTAAAACTGACGTGGTGAGACCGTGGCTGTGTACAATTAATGTAGGTTAATTCTTACAAAGAAGAAAACAGCAACCAGCCACTATTAATACTGTTATTTATTTAGATAAATAGCGCTGTTACCGGTTTCGAACTGGCAAGTTCATCATCAGACGGCTGTTCACATGATATTCAAGATAAACTTTACATTATCGTCCACTTTTATTATTCCACTGTGGCAATAACACACCAAAAATACTTCGCCATAGTGGAATAATAAAAATAGAAAACGGATGATAATGTAAAGTGTATCTTGAAAATCATGTAAACAGCCGTCTGATGATGAACTTGCCAGTTCGAAACCGGCAACGGCGCTATTTGCCTAAATAAATAACAGTATTAATAGTGGCGTGTTGCTGTTTTCTTCTTTGTAAGAATTAACCTACATTATATACAATGCTCCGCAAAATTTAAGGACGAAGTAGATAAATTAACATAACCTATTAAATAAACGCTTGAAATGAAAGAAAGAAGAGAAAGAATGTTGCCAGAGTCATCCAAGTCATGCAAAGAAAGCTCGATGTCACATAGAGTGACGTCAGCGTGTATATAGCGCGAAATGAGGCTTGGCCCGCAAAAGGAGGCAGTTGAAGGAACGGGAAAATACAGTGTGTGTGTCAGTCAGCGAGCTACGGTGGACTTTGGTGGTGTTCTTCATAACGGCATGGACTGGAGGCAATATATGGATGAACTCACGCTAGGAAGACTCATCGGGAAACCAGAAGGACGACAAAGTGTGAGCAGTGTATTCCAAGACTTTAATATTGCTCTCACCATTGATTCACATGCAAAGAGAACATATCAAATCACAGGCACAGCGGCCCGAAGGAGAGGAGGTGGTCGACCACGGTCAATCATAGTAGCAGATGACCGCTACATTGCATAACAGACAAGAACGAAGATACATCAAGCAGCACCAGCAACTGAAACCAGACTCAACAGGACTGTGTAGCATGCAATCTCGCGTTCCACAGTGGCACGGCGACTGCATGTGATCGTCTCTTTAACCGACGAATAGGACATTGTATTTCGTTGACAGCCGCTCATCGGCGGCACAGTTGCGTGAAGTCGAGAGAATAGGAACTGGACCATCGAAGAGTGGGGTCACGTGCTCTTCTCGGATGATAGCAGATTCAGTGTGAGTAGCTATTCTTGATGCACCCTCATATGGCGAGATGTGGAAAAACGTGATGCACCCAGGAACATTGTTGAACACGATCATTTTGGGGGTCCAGATGTTACGGCGTGGAGAGGCATAATGTCGCGTGGGCGTAGCGAGCGCCATATCTTTCAACGCGGCACACTCACCGGTCACCTTGGGCGAGGGGAAGGGGGGAGAGGGTGATGAGACGCTCCATGTGCGCTTTTTAGGGATACTTACGGACATGAATCAGTACTCACCTTCGTAGCTAGCGCGTGGGCATATAGACTGAATGTGGTCATCAACAAAGCATCGGTCAGACGAGGGCAGAGAAGTGTCCTAGTTAGAGTATCTGGAGCCTTCGGTACCACCTCAGCAGATGCGCTGTGTATGGTGCTCAGAATATGCCCCATATCACGATCAAATACAGAACTGCAAGATACTGGTTAAAGGTGGGGAGACTAGGTAAGGTACACACAGTAACCGATGTGCCAATAGAGACGATACGTCACCTTAAAAACCTTAAAAGTTGGCGTTTGGATACATGGCAAGGTGAGTGGGATGTAAGTGATAAGGAACGTAGACTGCACGACTTCCTCCCTGACATAAGGGAGCGGTTGAGAATGAGACTTATCGATCCCAGCCGCGGTATGGTACATTTCTTAACCGGACACGTACCTTATCCCACGCACTTAAACCGCATGAGTCTGAGGCAGACACCTACATGCACATGAGGGGAAGAAGGTTCCCCAGAACAAACTGTCTTTTTCTGAGGGCAATACGCGAACAATAGACATACACTACAATTAGATTACACAGATACAGATATAGATATATACACAGAAATAAGATACGAAGAACAATGGGTAGAATTAAACGCACTGAGAAAGAGTATTTCAAAAACAATACATGAAGAGTACATGCGGACACGATATTACAGACATGCCTACGCGCAGTGTAACAACAATCTCCAGAGGGTGGGCAGTGATACCCACAGTGACAGCGAAAATAGTGGCAATGAAAAGGGACGGGAGGAGGAAGCTGAGATGTGACAGTAAATAAGCATAAGGTGCTGGTGATCTAGCCAAGAAATCTTCAAATGCTGTACATGGATGGGCACCTAAAGTAGTTAATGTGAAATTCAACAACAAACTAGCGTCAAAGGTTCAATCCTTAAGTGGGGTGATTTGATTTACTACCCTTTTTTAAAACCGGGATGTCCCGCACCTTTTTCCAATCACACCTCAAATGACCTACGGTATATTAATAGTAGGATAGGAGCATTTTTTTCGCATACTCCATGCAGAATCGTCTTTGCACCCCTAAAGGTCGCGTCGCCTTTCTCCTGTTGAGCAAATGTAGTGGATTTTGTGGTCCGCGCCTTCTTATTTCGATATGTCATTCTGGACCACGTTCGGCAGTTGAAAAGAGGAACCGCAGTATGCCTTTTCTCAGTGAAACGATTTCAGTAAAAAATTATTTATTATTTCGACCTTCTCTCTCTCATCCTCTGTTTCGATGCAGTTGTCGTCACTACGTGATCCGTTTATTGATTTAACATAAGAAGAAAATTATTCAAAACTTCTCAAGCCAGTAGACAGAACTTTACTTTTGAAGTTACTGAACGCATCGCTCTCCTACCTCTTATTTTGGCTTCGTTTGTATTGTCTACATGGCTTTTGCAACTTTTCATGTGTGGTGAAACTCTCTGCTTTCGGAGTAGCTTTCTAACACGGCTGCCGAGCCTCGGTGGATCTTCCTCATCCCTCATAAATTTAATCCGCTGTAGCAAATGATGCTTAGAGGAAAAGTACTGTATCGTTATAAACTGTACAATCAATCCGTAATAATCATCAAAGTTAGTTGCACATAGAGGACCAATATGCAGCAGCCAGCGAAGACCACGACTTGGGTTCTCCATAGCGACAGTCAAACACTTACGTTCAGTCCCAGGTAACGTGACATACCCGTCCGACCGTCCCCTAAGGTAATAATCCGGGTTTGAATCGCAGATTGAACAACGTTACTTTGCATCGTCTTGCGGCTCGTCTGCACGGTGGTAGATCAATATTTCCCAGCAGGCTATCCGAGAGATCAGCAATTATCCTGTGAAAATAATCCACCTCAGCATTCGTCTGAAATGATCCAGCGAAACCTTGAAAAAGCCGTATTTCGATACAATCTAGTGGCACATTAATAACGCTTGCAGGATCCTGACTGGACCCAGAATCTTTGCTTTCGGCGGACAGTGATCTTACCGACTGAGCTATCCAGGCACAACTCACGACCCCCGCCCAGCTCTACTTCTGCCAGTACGTCTCCTATCCCACAAACTCCACAGAAGTTCTCCTGCATACCATACGGGACTAGCAGACCTGTAAGATATTATGGAGAAATTATTTATTCATTGAATAGCGGATTGTTCGTAACGTGAAACATTCATTCTGCAGCGGAGTTCACGCCGTTTTGAAACATTTTTCTAGTTAAAATTGTCAGACATCCACGTTCAGTTAACAGACCAGTACACATTTTTAACCTGGCAGAAGCCGCCCGAAGTGGCCGTGCGGTTCTAGGCGCTGCAGTGTGGAACCGCGAGACCGCTACGGTCGCAGGTTCGACTCCTGCCTTGGGCATGGATGTGTGTGATGTTCTTAGGTTAGTTAGGTTTAACTAGTTCTAAGTTCTAGGGGAGTAATGACCTCAGAAGTTGAGTCCCATAGTGCTCAGAGCCATTTTAACTTGGCAGAAAATTGAAAAACTTCGCACATTCTGCTACAGAATGAAAGATTCGTTGTGGATGTACCCAGATCGTGAAACTGCAATTTAAATAACGTTCGTCTTGTATATTAGTCCATCGTTGTAATCTCGGTGTCGCATCGAACACCATGCCACTAGGCTCCATTAATATTTTTTTATATTTCTTACAAATACACGAAACTGGCCCTTAAAACATTTAAATGTTTAAACGACGAAATAATGTTTCTTACAATACCATTGAAATCTAGCCATCATGAAAACAGTACTAACTGCCCCATGATTCTTCTAGGACGTTGATTCCTTACCATTAGAGGAGGCTTGGCGCTTTATCCACTTGTTTGTGCCGAATTCCACCTTATATATTTGTTATTGGTCTCTCGTCACCAACGTTTGTTCGTAACCGGTCCGCACGGTATCAACCAAGTGATAGCTAAAGTCGTGGGACACCTTCTAATATCGTGTCGGAAACCTTTTGCCCGTCGCAGTGCAACAGTTCGACGTGGCATTGACTCCACAAGTTGCTGGAAGGCCCGTACCAGAAATATTGAGCCATGCTGCCTCTATAGCCGTCCATAATTGCGAAAAACTTGCCAGCGTAGCATTTTGTGTACGAACTAACTTCTCGATTACGTCCCATAAATGTTCGATGGGCGTCATGTTGAGCAATCTGGGTGACCAAATCATTCCCTCTAACTGTTTAGAATGTTCAGACTAATCGCCAACAATTGTGACTCGGAGACATAGCGCATTGTCATCCATAAAAATTCTAACGTTGTTTGCGAACATGAAGTCCATGAATGGCTGAAAATGGTTTTCCAGTCGTCTAGACTCCAATTGAATTGTTCGCGGGCTCAGGAGAGGCGCTGCAGGCGATGATTTTCTGTTAGCAGAGGCACTCGCGTCGGTCGTCTGTTGCCATAGCCCATTAACGCCAGATTTCACCGCACTGTCCAGAGGATACGATCGTCGTACGTTCCACGTTGATTTCTGCACCTCTTCACGCAGAGCCGCTTCTCTGTTAGTACTGACAACAGTATGCAAACGCCACTGCTATCGGTCCTTAAGCCGGCCGCAAAGGCCGAACGGTTCTAGGCGCTTCAGTCCGGAACCGCGCTGCGACTACGGTCGCAGGTTCAAATCCTGCCTTGGGCATGGATGTGTGTGATATCCTTAGGTTAGCTAGGTTTGAGTAGTTCTAAGTCTAGGGGACTAATGACCTCAGATGTTAAATCCCATAGTGCTTAGAGCCATTTTTTCGGTCATTAAGTGAAGGCCGTTATCCGTAGTGCGAGGTTGTTGTTGTGGCCTTCAGTCCAATGACTGGTTTGATGCAGCTCTCCCTGATACTCTATCGTGTGCGAGCCTCTTCATCTGCGAATAACTGTTGCAACCTACATCTTTCTGAATCTGCTTGCTGTATTCACCTCTCGGTCTCTCTCTACAGATTTTGACCCCCACACTTCCCTCCAGTACTAAACTGGTGATCCATTGATGTCTCAGAATGTGTCCTATCAACCGATCCCTTCTTTTGGCAAAGTTGCACCACAAATTTCTTTTATCCCCAATTCTATTTAGTACCTCCTCATTAGTTACGTGATCTCCCCTTCTAATCTTCAACGTTCTTTGGTAGCACCACATTTCGAAAGCTTCTATTCCCTTTTTATCTAAACTGTTTATCGTCAATATCTCACTTCCATAAACGGCTACACTCCAGACAAATACGTTCAGAATAGAATTCCTAGGACTTAAACCCAAATTTTTCTTCTTCAGAAATCCTTTTCTTGCCAATAACAGTCTATATCTTATATCCTTTCTAATTCGACCATCACCAGTTATTTTGCAGCCCAAATAGTAAATCTGATCTTCTACCTTAAGTGGATTCGTTTCATAATCAAATTCCCTTAGCATCACCTGATTTAATTCGACTACATTCCAATATTCTCGTTTCGATTTTATTGATGTTTATCTTATATCCTCCGTTAAACTGCTCTTCCTAGTCCTTTGGTGTCTCTGACAGATTTACAGTTTCATCAGCAAATCTCAAATTTTTTATTTCTTCTACCTTCTTCTCTTCTTCTTCCTACGCCAAACTTTCTTTTGTTTTCTTTACTGCTTGCTCAATATACAGACTGAATAACAAAAAATGGTTCAAATGGCTCTGAGCACTATGGGACTTAACATCTGAGGTCATCAGTCCCCTAGAACTGAGAACTACTTAAACCTAACTAACCTAAGGACATCACATACAGCCATTCCCGAAGCAGGATTCGAACCTGCGACCGTAGCGGTCGCGCGGTTCCAGACTGAAGCGCCTAGAACCGCTCGGCCACACCGGCCGGCAGATTGAATAACATTGGGGTTAGGCTACAACCCTGTCTCATTCCCTTCTCAACCATTGCTTCCCTTTCGTATCCTCGACTCTTACAACTGTCATCTGGTTTTTGTACAAATTGTAAATAGCCTTTCGCTCCCTGGCTTGGCTCTGAGCACCATGGGACCTAATTTCTGAGGTCATCAGTCCCCTAGAACTTAGAACTACTTAAACCTAACTAACCTAAGGACATCACACACACCCATGCCCGAGGCAGGATTCGAACCTGCGACAGTAGCGGCCTCGCCGTTCCAGACTGTAGGGCCAGAACCGTTCGGCCACCCTGTTCGGCTTTCGCTCTCTGTATTTTACCCCTGCCATCTTCAGAATTTCGAAGAGAGTATTTCAGTCAGCATTGCAAAAGCTTTTTCTAAGTCTCCAAATGCTTCTCTGGTCTTGTTTCGATATATGACTTTCAGAGCACTCTCAAATTTGTCTCGCAGTGTCATATCCCTATCTCATATACATCTACGTCCACTTCCCTCTCTGTAATACTGCCTTCAAGTTTATACCCCTTGTATAGAATCTCCATACCCTCCTTCCACCTTTCAGCTTTTCCTTTTTTTCTTAGGAGCGGTTTCCATCTAAGCCCTTGAAATTAATACAGGTTGTTCTCTTTTCTCCAAAGCCCTCTTTAATGTTCCTGTAGGCTGTATCTATCTTTCCCCTAGTGAAATATGCTTCTAAATCCTTACATTTGTCCTCTGGCCACTCCTGTTTAGCCGTGTTGCACTTTCTTGCCAATCTCAATTTTTAAACGTGGAATTCCCATTCGCCTGCTTCATGTTCTGCGTTTTTATATTTTCTCCTTTCGTCAGTTATATTCATTATCTCTTGGGCTACCCAGGGATTCCTACTAGGCTTTGTTTATTTACTGGTCCTCTGCTGCCTTCACCATTTCATCTCTTAAAGCCACCTATTCGTTTTCTGTTGTATTTCTTTGCCCTGTTCCAGTCAACTACTCCCCTGAAACTCTCAACAGCTTCCGGTTCTTTCAACTTTATCCAGATCCTATCTCCTTATTGGTTACCTTTTTCCAATTTCTTCAGTTTTAATCTACAGTTCATGACCAATAAACTGCGGTCAGAGTCCGTATTTGCCCCTGGAAATGGCTTACAATTTGAAATCTGGTTCCGAAATCTTTGTCTTACCATTACAAAGGGTGTGCATGAAGTCCGGGAACACTTTCAAATATTTATTGCATAATAACCAAACATTGTGCACATGTCATACATATGTCATTTCGAAGAGAAACCCTGAAAGGTTTATTTCATGTATACCGCCGCAACGTAGTTTGGTAATTTGCCTATAGTAAGCGCTAGTCGCAAACATGGCGAGTTCAGATGCGGAGCGATCACCAGATCTCACTTCGTGTGAGTTTTTTCTGTGGGGACACATCTGATGTATGTACCGCCTCCACCACGTGATGTAGCAGAGCTCCGAGATCCGGGAGAGAAATCGGGAAGGGACTGCCACAGTCGACGATGCCATGCTGGGACGGGTATGGCAAGAATTCGATTACGGAATTGACATCTGCCGGGCCACTCATGGTTCGCGTATGGGATGATTGTAAAAATAAAAAAATAAAAAAAAAGCCTTTCAGAGTTTCTCTTCAAAATGCAACATCTATGACAACTGTGCAATGGTTAGCTCTTGTGCAATAAATAATTGAAAGTGTTTCTGGACTTTATGTTGTACACCCCATATAATCAGTCTGAAACCTTCCGATGACTCCACGTCCCTTCCATGTAGATAACCTTCTTCTATGTTTCTTAAGCCAAGTGTTGGCGATGATTAAATTATTCTCTGTGCGAAAGTCTACCATTCGGCTTCCTTTTTCACTCCTTTCCCCCAGTCCATATTCACCTACTATTTTTCCTTCTCTTCCTTTTCCTAGTATGGAGTTCCAGTCCCATATCACTACTAAATTTTCGTCTCCCTTAACTACCTGAATAATTTCTTTTATCTGGTCAGACATTTCTTCAATTTATTCATCATCTGCAGAGCTAGTTGCCATATAAGTTTGTACTTCTGTGATGGGTGTGGGCTACGTTTCTATCTTGGCTACAACAATGCGTTCATTATGCTGTTTATAGTAGCTTACCCGTATTCATATTTTCTTATTCATTATTAAACCTACTCTGCATTACTCCTATTTCAATTTGTATTTATAACCTTTTATTCATCCGACTAGAAGTCCTGTTCCTTCTGCCACCGAATTTCGCTAATTCCCACTATATCCAACTGCACTCGATCCTTTTCCCTTTGTAAATTTTCTACCCTATCTGGCTGATTAAGGGATCTAACATTCCACGGTCCGACCCGTAGAGTGCCAGTTTTTTTTTTTTTTTTTTTTTTCCTGACGACGACGTCCTCCTGAGTAGTCTCCTCCCAGAGATCCGGCAGGGGGACTATTTTACTTCCGGAATATTTCAACGTCTCTTGATTCCCATCGTGCGGCCATAACAACGCCGGGAAACTTTTCGTACGAATCACATTAGTACAAATGACAGGTTCGCCAATACACTGCTCTTTTACACCTTGTGTACGCGATACTACCACCATCCGTCTATTTGCATATCGCTATAGCACGACTTTTCTCACCTCAGTGTATTGCGTATAATTTTTTCGTTCATAATGGACGGAATCTTCAGAAGTGCGACTAGTAAATTAAATGCAAATAACACAGTTTCCTGCGCCAGTTGTTTGTTTATTATACCACTTCAGGTTTCGATGTATCACACGATCATCTGACTGACGTTCGATATTGTTTCATTCATATATGTTGGGCGACTTGTGTATCTTTCACTGATGTGTTAACGTGAAAAGACAACAATACACATAGATTCTAATTTTGTGTTAAGTTGTGAGTCTCCCTGTAACCAGGAGGAGAAATCTTTTTGAAAGGTCAGAGAAAGGCAGGGAATACCACATCCGAAAGGATTATTCCTTTAGGTCGACGTCAAATTTATCCTCAGTTTCCTCTCATAACAGTAGGTATAAATTTTGGTTGAACAAGTTATTTCTTCCTTCTTGATCATAGTGGCAAGCATTATGCTGCAATACACCACTTATCTTCTCTCAGTATGACATGCACTCAAATTAAGCAACGAAATTGCGCCACCCGGGAAAATCGACATAAATTTTTATTCTCACTTTCACTGCACGTCGGTCTGCTTTAAGGATTCCACAGGAGAAAAAATTATAAAAGAAATTGTACAGAAATAACAGTAACGAGAAAAAATGGGACTTATAGAAGACCCAGCTGGAGCTTAAAAGAATGAAGCATTAAGTACAGCCATGGAATTTGCATCCTTGGTAACTCCGCAATACGAATGAAAGGATATCACACTGAAATCCTTCCATCTCGTCAGCCGAAGAAATACTGTAAAGCGATTCTTCATTAATAAGAAAATACATAATCTGGTGTAACAATTCTGTGATTTACGTTACACTCAAAATAAGTAGCATCTTCTCCATCCACGTTGACAATGCACACTTCCTGCAGTGTAATTCGAACAGCTTTACGAATACGTCAACAAAGTAAAACTTTCCGACACAACCAAGTTGCTAATCGTTACGGGAGACCTCAGCGCATAATTGTAACAGAAAAATATGGAGATTCAAGCAACATTTGCCATTATTATCCGATACCTGGAAAAATGCTCATTATGATAGCTTATTGCCATAAACAAATTTAAAAAGAAGTGGTCTTGTAAGAGACCAGTCTAGCAATTCAAAAAGTAGAACATAATTTATCCTCACAAACAAAAAAGAGAGCCATAATGATGTGCCTGTACTATAGTGATTCGACACAAGCAGTGTTGAATATACCCAGTCTACAAAAGGAGCCCATATGAAACAGTGCAGAAGCAGACAGACGCTGGAAGTAGTTTTTATGGAACCTCCCGACTGCTGTAGTAAGTGCTAAATTTTAGGCTAAGGTAATGGTAAAAGTCCCAGCATATTAACATATGGCTACACTTTTCCATATTCTCTCGTCAGTTTCTAAAGCAATTGTGTTATTGTTACGGTAGCTGAAAAGACGTCATAGCTGAAGCCCTGGTCTTCGTTAGGCAATCGTGACCGTTCCGGCGATTAAAAATTCCTCTCGTGGAGTGGGTAATCACTAGACGCTCGATTGACCACGGCCCTCTACCAGCAAGTGTGCTGATTAGTGAAGCACGCCATCACATCAGAATTGGTTTATCATCGCGTAATTACTAATAAATACTAAATTCCAGTAACTGGCTGATTAATTAATGTGTTAAAACACGAATATGAACATCAGATCGCAATTAGAAAGTAAATAACACCCGTGACTGAGGGACCTCAACACTAAGGCCACACAGTTTGTCACGTGTTCAGACACACGCCTGAAAATTTCACATTAAATGACATCACAAAATAATGCAAAAGCAAACGCATTCGAAATTAGTTACAGGAACATTTTCACTGTTGTGAATGACATACTGCAAACAAAAATGAAGTCGAGTGCTCGTCTTTCCTGAATGCCGTTCGAGAGTAGAACGTTAGAGAAATAGCTTGAAAGTGGTTCGATGAACCCTCTGCCAGGCACATAACTGTGAATTGCAGAGTAATCATGTAAGCGTATAGCGATGGTCGGAGGAGGGAGATGAAAAGAAGTGGGAACTGACGTGTTCTGTTTGTTGTTATCTTTACTGGACAATGTCGGTGTAGCAGGGCGAGGCGGCAGACATGATACTGCTCCTATGCTCGTTAGCAGTGTTACATTGTGTAATGTGCCTCCAGCTGCATTTTATAGGGCAGCTGGTGTTGGTTAACAGGACGATGGAAACTTTTCGCTGACGTGTTTCATTTTAAGTGGATTTTGAGTCATTTCTGCTGTCTCTTCATTCTCTTGACGAAAACTGTCTCATGTTAAACACACGTGTTTCTCACAAATGTTTCATCTGTCGCTATCATTTTGGCGTTATTCTATCGCTGGGTAGTGACATCCAAGTAGTACGTGACGCTCGTTCTCATTTAGGGTGGACAGACATCTACTTTTTTATTCAAACTGAATGTGGACACTGAAGCCCACGCGTATAAGCTAAATATAGATCAATAAAAGCTGAGTCTCAATCATCCTCAGCTGCACTGAATAAAGTTCCACACATGTTTTGTCTGGATCGTAACTCAGACGTGAGATAGTTCTTTCTCAATACAAGGACAATATTTAGTAAATGCATTATCTGGCCTGTGCTGTTTTTGGACAGTAATCTTGAACCTGCACTACTGTAAACTACTGTTTATGATACCTTTTGTTCGAGTGTATTTTACATGGATAAATTTTCTAACATGTGTGAGACTGGTTCTGATCTGTCTTCCTACCACAGCTGTGCAAGGACGCTCTGTGAGTGTTTTAGGGATTTGGTGTTGAACCCCGGCCTGCAAGATGGGAAGGTACCATTATGCAGAGTTCAGAACAGGGGAGCAGTATGGACAGTGATGTAAGCAGACAATGATCTCAATGTCGGTTCCACTACATTCCCTGTACAGGAAACGTTATCGCTAACAGAAATCAGTGTACTGGTTCAGGCATAATTGTATGTTATCAAAAAATTAAAATCTTAGATTTTCATTATCAAGGTTTATTTATTTCTCTAAGTGTGACTTCATAATATCATAATTATAATACATACAGAATGGGGTAAAATATTGATATTGGGTGTTCCCAACTGTGAAGCTGAACTCGTAACTATTCTAAGGCTCTTTAATAGTAAGATAGTTGATGACCATATCTGGGGGTTGATTAAATACAAACAAATTAAATACAATTAGGGCCAGAGATATCAATTAAGAAAAAATGCACAATTAAAATAACCAATTAATGGATGGGGTTGATAAAGAGCAATAAGAAAGAAGTGAACAGTTAAAACACTTCAATAATTTCAGGGCATAAAGCACTCTACAGTGGCTGATCAATTCTGGTCGTTAAATCGGATATCTCATGTTTCTGCTTCAGTTAAGCCCGACAGTCGTGAATATGTTTAACTACAGGTCATGGTTGAATTTACAAATAAAAGTGGGAGAGATGGAGACGACCACAGTTCTGAGTTTCAATTGCATATTACTTGCTGGCATAGCGCGAGCGCAAGTGTTTACTTTTCGTCGGCGATGGCAGCGGCGCCTGTTGGCGCGAGCTGTGAACCTGAGAATCTATTCACAATCTGTCTCGGCTGTTAAACCCCCGTCAGTATGGTTGAAATAGCACGTACATCGTTGCCCTCAAATCGCTCACAAGAGTTAACCGTCAGTACTCCGTGTGATTCTCCTTATTAGGAGACTATCTAGTTTAACTCCCTACGATTAAAGACGAGTCTGTGAACAAGTGTTCACATAATCACTCTCGCAATCGTCTGAGCGCAGCGGAGATCGCCTTGCTCAAACACTCGACGATTTGCTGCAAGAGAAAGAGTGATTTTCTCTGTCTGCATTTGCCTGTATCAAAGCTAGTGGCCAGTACTTTTCTTTCCAGCCAATCAGAGCGTTCGTACTTGTTATAACTCCACCCACTAGAGTTCTTGTAGCCTATCACAGGCGTCATTTCTTTCATAGGGCAGAGTTCAACTTCTGCTACGTAATACTGAGATAAACAGCTTTTTCTTTCATGCGACTTTTAACAAAGGTAGCTATAGTGAGTTACCAGTGTTTTGAGTTGGGTTCCTCCAGACGTTTATCCGCCATCTCCAGCTTTGTTCCTGTAGAAAGACTTTCCGAAGGGTCATCATTAACAGCAGGGACAAGGGCGGCTTTTGCCAAAGGCCTGTGCAGTGGCTCCAGCGTCTCATTGTGTCTACTAGGTGCCTCGCTGTGTGTGTTTTGGCCTAACATTGGGACGGGCGCTACCGTGGTAAAATTCTCCTTCCCTCAGAATTGCGTCTCATAGCTCGGATCTGGGAAATTACGTGCGTGCAATTACTAGTGTGGGTGTCAGTGGTTTATATTCACAAAATCCTGGCTTGTTCATTCGCTTTGTCTATCAATAATTTGTACATTTTCACATAACTATGTAATGTGACATATCGAGTTAACTGAAATTGTTTCCGAAACTCAATGTAAGGTGTGTTATTTGTTTGACACCTTACAACTTGTGAGAGACATTAATGAATTACCATAAATAAGAACGGGTAAGTACACTCCTGGAAATGGAAAAAAGAACACATTGACACCGGTGTGTCAGACCCACCATACTTGCTCCGGATACTGCGAGAGGGCTGTACAAGCAATGATCACACGCACGGCACAGCGGACACACCAGGAACCGCGGTGTTGGCCGTCGAATGGCGCTAGCTGCACAGCATTTGTGCACCGCCGCCGTCAGTGTCAGCCTGTTTGCCGTGGCATACGGAGCTCCATCGCAGTCTTTAACACTGGTAGCATGCCGCGACAGCGTGGACGTGAACCGTATGTGCAGTTGACGGACTTTGAGCGAGGGCGTATAGTGGGCATGCGGGAGGCCGGGTGGACGTACCGCCGAATTGCTCAACACGTGGGGCGTGAGGTCTCCACAGTACATCGATGTTGTCGCCAGTGGTTGGCGGAAGGTGCACGTGCCCGTCGACCTGGGACCGGACCGCAGCGACGCACGGATGCACGCCAAGACCGTAGGATCCTACGCAGTGTCGTAGGGGACCGCACCGCCACTCCCCAGCATATTAGGGACACTGTTGCTCCTGGGGTATCGGCGAGGACCATTCGCAACCGTCTCCATCAAGCTAGGCTACGGTCCCGCACACCGTTAGGCCGTCTTCCGCTCACGCCCCAACATCGTGCAGCCCGCCTCCAGTGGTGTCGCGACAGGCGTGAATGGAGGGACGAATGGAGACGTGTCGTCTTCAGCGATGAGAGTCGCTTCTGCCTTGGTGTCAATGATGGTCGTATGCGTGTTTGGCGCCGTGCAGGTGAGCGCCACAATCAGGACTGCATACGACCGAGGCACACAGGGCCAACACCCGGCATCATGGTGTGGGGAGCGATCTCCTACACTGGCCGTACACCACTGGTGATCGTCGAGGGGACACTGAATAGTGCACGATACATCCAAACCGTCATCGAACCCATCGTTCTACCATTCCTAGACCGGCAAGGGAACTTGCTGTTCCAACAGGACAATGCACGTCCGCATGTATCCCGTGCCACCCAACGTGCTCTAGAAGGTGTAAGTCAACTACCCTGGCCAGCAAGATCTCCGGATCTGTCCCCCATTGAGCATGTTTGGGACTGGATGAAGCGTCGTCTCACGCGGTCTGCACGTCCAGCACGAACGCTGGTCCAACTGAGGCGCCAGGTGGAAATGGCATGGCAAGCCGTTCCACAGGACTACATCCAGCATCTCTACGATCGTCGCCATGGGAGAATAGCAGCCTGCATTGCTGCGAAAGGTGGATATATACTGTACTAGTGCCGACATTGTGCATGCTCTGTTGCCTGTGTCTATGTGCCTGTGGTTCTGTCAGTGTGATCATGTGATGTATCTGACCCCAGGAATGTGTCAATAAAGTTTCCCCTTCCTGGGACAATGAATTCACGGTGTTCTTATTTCAATTTCCAGGAGTGTATTTACCACTGAGTATGTTTCACACACTAGTGTTGCTTCAGGAGGATCTAACAAGCAATGCAAAGAGAACTGGGAAGATTAGCTTCCACATGAAAAGCAACATGCTTAGTTCCAGTGAGTGAATATGTACAAGTGATCTTATTGTCCATCTTCATTGCTTTCATTTTAAAACTGATGACTTTCAGTTCCACACGGATCATCCTCAGATCTGACTTTATTGCTCAAACTTATCAAATTGATAAAGCATTTTTGAAATGAAAGCAATGCAGCGCGACAGTAATATTTGTTGTACAATAAGTGATTTTCTCCAAGGGTAATAATCCTGTTTTTGCAGAAGGACTGTGCTATTTATTCTGTCCTATAGGCAATAGTACATCAATGTATTTAAGAAATACGCCCTTTTCTATCATCACGAGACACCAAAATCCTGGTAGCGTGTCGTCCATCGGCTGAGAGCTTGTTGTCATTAACATGAAGGATAAATTGCCAGTGGTGTGTCGTCAGTGTGTGACAGAATTAAAAAAAGTCGAACGATCTGGCTGAAGCGGAATTTGCGAGCCACATCGTGCATCTGCCACGACCATTCATGTAAGGCGATTTTGTTACAAATGGTTCAAATGGCTCTGAGCACTATGGGACTTAACTTGTGAGGTCATCAGTCCCCTAGAATTTAGAACTACTTAAACCTAACTAACCTAAGGACATCACACACATCCATGCCCGAGGCAGGATTCGAAACTGCGACCGTAGCGGTCGCGCGGCTCCAGACTGAAGCGCCTAGAACCGCCACACCGGCCAGCATTTTGTGACAGTTCTTTGGGAACTACGCAGCTTTGTCGCATTTTAGTATGCGTGGTCTACTATGGTTTTGATACCAGAAGGCAGTATTTTGCTCTTAGCGGATGAAATGTGTTAGCAGGACTACCATCTATCAAGGTTCTTCTCTCGCCGTATGGAGCACGACTGCAAAATGTTTGTGATCCTCGCCAGGTAAGGGTAAAGGGAGAAGTCGAATGATGTTGTCAAATTTGTTGTCAACCGACTCGCTCAGAAACACTTATGGGGACGGTAAGGTATTTTACAAGGAAATCTGTTGAAGACAAGAGACGTTATTTTCGCAAATACGTGCCCGAATGTAAATTATTTTGGTGTTGCCATTAGTGTTGCAGAAGCCCGTAAGAACCAGATAAAATTTGTTAGTCAGGATATTTAGACACATAAAACATTATTCTTCAAATGGCTCTGAGCACTACGAGACTTAACATCGGAGGTCATCAGTCCCCCACAACTTAGAACTACTTAGACCTAAATAACCTAAGGGTATCATACACATCCATGTCCAAGGCAGGATTCGATCCTGCTACCGTAGCGGTAGCGCGGTTCCAGACTGAAGCGCCTAGAACCGCTCGGCCACTCCGGCCGGCTATTATTCTTCCATAACGGTATTATTTCCTTTCTAAGTTCGCAGCAGCGCATGTAGCCGAAATTGTTCGCGTATGGAACGAGTCACTAAGTAATTTACATAACACCAGAAAAGTTAAAAATTAAAATATAACTTGAAATTGTTGCTAATCGGTGTCACATTGGGTAGGCCTAAATGTCAAAATGCAAATCCGAAGGTTCTTCACTCCTTGGATTTCTTACTGTCACATATCGTTCATCTTGTGTCTGTTAACAATTCCCATGTGTGAAAAACACCAAGTGTCGGACGTTCCATGCGGCTTTTCGCGGATGATGCTGTAGTATACAGAGAACTTGCAGCATTAGAAAATTGCAGCGAAATGCAGGAAGATCTGCAGCGGATAGGCACTTGGTGCAGGGAGTGGCAACTGACCCTTAACATAGACAAATGCAATGTATTGCGAATACATAGAAAGAAGGATCCTTTATTGTATGGTTGTATGATAGCAGAACAAACTGTAAAATATCTGGGACGATTTGAAGTGGAATGATCGCATAAAATTAACTGTTGGTAAGTTGGGTGCCAGGTTGAGATTCATTGGGAGAGTCCTTAGAAAATGTAGTCCATCAACAAAGGAGGTGAATTACAAAACACTCGTTCGACTTATACTTGAGTATTGCTCATCAGTGTGGGATCCGTACCAGGTCAGGTTGACAGAGGAGATCGAAAAGATCCAAAGAAGAGCGGCGCGTTTCGTCACAGGGTTATTCGGTAAGCGTGATAGCGTTACGGAAATGTTTAGCAAACTCAAGTGGCAGACTCTGCAAGAGAGGCACTCTGCATCGCGGTGTAGCTTGCTGTCCAGGTTTCGAGAGGGTGCGTTTCTGGATGAGGTATCGAATATGTTGCTTCCCCCTACTTATACCTCCCGAGGAGATCACGAATGTAAAATTAGAGAGAATCGAGCGTGCACGGAGGCTTTCCGGCAGTCGTTCTTCCCGCGAACCATACGCGACTGGAACAGGAAAGGGAGGTAATGAGAGTGGCACGTAAAGTGCCCTCCGCCACACACCGTTGGGCGGCTTGCGGAGTATAAATGCAGATGTAGATTTAGATTCTAAGGCCACGTTAAAATGTACGTCCTCCTGTAAGTGACTGCCTACGTCGGCGCAAAGGCAGAGTGCATGGACAAGGGCACACCACCTCCAACAGAGCCCTGTGAAATACTGCAGTGTTAAGACTAACTTTATCTATTATCAACCTACAACATACAGTATAAAATTGACTCTCTAATAAAAATTCTAACTGCAAAGAAGTCAACAATCAGTCGTGATTCAAGCTGTACTTTACTGCAGATCTAGATTTCAGCTACAGTATAGTTATCACGCGCATGAAGTGAGTCGTATAGACTCAACAGGCTTGTAAATGGACGTGCACACACCTTAATTCAAACTTAATTAAACTATGTTCATGAAAAGCTCTTGTAATAACATGTACGTTTACAAGCCTGTTGAATCTGTGTGACTCATTTCATACCCACTGATGACAACTGTATTGTAGCTGAAATCAAGATCTATGATAAAGTACAGGCTGAATCGCGACTGACTGCTGACTTCCTTCTTGCTTGAATTACACCCTAGTCGCACTGCACAATGGTTCCAATGGATTTCAACTTCATGATTCTCTAATAACTTTCTCCCAATTCATCACTGTCCCCAAAAGGAGGTTCTACTAAGCTAAAAAATCGTTGTAGAGCTTCCTGAGTGTGCTTAACGCTTCAGTTATTGAAGAGAGTCATACAATTTCCACCCGATAGTTGAGATGGAGAAATTGGTATGTAAGGGGGCATATCGTAGAATGATCTGTCGATCACTGGTGTCGTCCTTTTTCCAGCAGCAAGATGATTACGTTTCTTGTCATTTGCACGGCTGCATCGATGCCTTTCGGAAAGAGAAGCACAGAGAGTTCTTCATTGGGCGGGCATAAGGGTGTTTACGACGGACAATGCTCTCGGGGATGCGGGAACACCGTGGCGCAGTGAGCAGGTAGATTCTTGTATGGACGCAAATATCTCTGGGCGCCGTTTTCATATCTGATATCGTCGATGAATCGTCTCAGTCTCTGCTCCAAAGCAGAGGGTCGCGACAGACTTCGGGTTCGATGCTGCAACCAGTGAACAGAGCTTGCACCCAGTGTGCGATGTGAGCTTATAACGTAACTATATTGTACGATGTATATAAGGTTTTATTGGGACATGTGCAGCTAATGCTCCACTGTTAGTGGAAAAAGGGCATCGAATTGGAAGATCAATGCTTACCGGTAGAGTATAGACAGTTACAACCTGATCGCTCTCGCATGACTGTTTATTGGTAATAAATTAAAGTTTCTAAAGTTTCGCTATAATTTGCCGTACTTTTGAATTATATTGCAGATCAAAACAATCGCGAGCTCCAAGAAGAGCAAAAGTCAAACTTAACAAATGATTGTAAATTACTTTACAATCACTCAGATCTCGTCTGGGAAAGACGAAGCAAGAACTGGACAAAATGCTCACGCACTAACTTACACTTAAAAGACACGAGTAACACGAACACACAAAATGTTAATTTGGAATGTAATGGTATCAGTTATCATAATGCACTCCGTCTCCAGGCCGCGAACGGCCTACCGATCGCCGTGTCATCCTCACTAGAGGATGCGGATAGGAGGGGCGTGGGGTCAGCACACCACTCTCCCGGTCGTTATGATGGTATTCTTGACCGAAGCCGCTACTATTCGGTCGAGTAGCTCCTCAATTGGCACCACGAGGCTGAGTGCACCCCGAAAAATGGCAACAGCGCATGGTGGCCTGGATGGTCACCCATCCAAGTGCCGACCACGCTCGACAGCACTTAACGTCGGTGATGTTACGGAAACCGGTGTATCCACTACGGCAAGGCCGTTGCCTAGTTATCATACTGCTCACTGGTAATTAGCGAGAACTATCAACTGTATTGTTATGGAAACTGTACTGTGTTACGTAATTCACAATAATGCTGCCTCTTTCTTTACTTATTTCTTTGCAAATGATTGCGTCTCAAATTAAAGCAGTAAAAACTTTCATTTATAGCAACATCTACTGTCAGTACTAATGTTACATACATGTATGCACCTTATGTCACTTACAAAATACAACATAACATTCTAGACCTACTTTGAGTACAAGATAGCCAGCATACTTTTGTTGTGGAATATAAATTTCATTTAAATTACTTTTAGTCTGAACTTATTGTCTGCAGCGGTAATGCAACACTATGTAAATCATTATAGCTACCACTGCTTTTGAATACGATAGGTACTTGACTGAAAATCAACTATAAATTTAGCTAGATTTGACTACCTTTGACTATTTCTTTCACTTATGACTCTCTCGGAATTTATGGTGAAAGTATAGGACCCAGCTGATAGTTAACGTCTCAGGTCAATGAAGTTTCTCTCGACAAGTTTGTTCTTTGACTAAACATACTACAAAGTTCCAACACGTTACTATATCGCCGGAATGTCTATTACACAGCTAAAAGAATACTGGCTACCTTAGTTTGCGATGCGTTGCTTGTGGTGCGAAGCAGTAGTTATTTTGATTAGCGAATTGCTTGAATAAATTTAGGCCACGGAGAATTTTTCATTACTCCCACAATTTTCTTGCGATCATATAGTGTACGCACAAACTTGCTCACTGACTTGTAATTTGCCTGGCCACATATTAGAACATTTTCGACGCAAGCATTTTGGCATTTTCGCGCCAACGTATGCGTCTGTTCCATATGCTTCGTAACTCCTTCTCTGCCTTCACCTCTATGACAGCACGAATTTGCGCCAACGATCCTATTGTTATACGATATATATTATCTGTGCTTTATAAAACAAGAACTTCCCTGACATGTCCAACGTGTCCACTACAATGACTTGATATGAATAATTATTATTTACCCTAACAACATACTTTACAGTTTCATATACACTAATTACTGACAAACAGTTATATCACAAATTGAGTCCGCCTTGATGCAAAACACCGTGTTATTTGTTTATTTCTTTATCACCATCATCAGTGGCTTTTTTTTAAAATCTAAAACATGCAGAAAATGGTACGAATGTACAAACACAGTAAAACATTATTACATTTTTACAGTTCGTCTTTTGAAATGTAGTTTCATATTGACACTTCTGAACTACCTTATTTATTGTATGCTACAGCATGTTTTAAACTATTATTGGCGCTGTTTGTGACACATTTTCTGTGCTTTTTTTCTGTTGCCGTCTTTTTACTTAGCGACCATGTGAGCGGCTTTTAGTAAACATATACTCAAACGTGAACTTCTTATGTCAGCAGTATATACTTGGGGTTGTGGTAGTGTTGTGGAAACCAGTTATTTTGGTGTGTGTTTAGCTGTTGCTTAGCTATTCGTGTACTCACGTTCATTAGATGGTGTGTGGCTGCTTTTTACACAGAAAAACAAAACTTTTGCACTTCGTTTCTGATCCAGAATATTACACCATCTTGCTGTTCGCGTATTTCGTGAGAGGCGTATCGCACGTGGCGAGAAAGGCTACGAAAAACTGTAGCGCGAATTACGACGACTTCTGTTCATTATTTATGTCTCTGTGTGTGATGGGGAAGTGGTTCTTTTGCGTGTGTGTGCTTTCTGTTCTGAGTCCTTGGTCAGTTCTCTCAGAGCGGTAAAGAGTGTGTTGTTGCAGTGTTGTGTTTTCATTTACTACATTTTTGCCTTCGACTATAGCCTTTTGTACGCGGTAATTTTCTTCTATCGTTAGTTGTCGGTATAGACTGTTGCTGTTTCTCAGAATTCGTAGGTCGTTTTCGATATTAGTGGGGTTATGGTTTTTGTTCATTAGATGTTCTGCAAAAGTTGAATGAGTGCTGTCATTTCTTAGAGCTCTCATGTGCTCTGTGTACCTCGTTCGGAAATTTCTGCTTGTTTGTCCTATGTAGTGGGCCTGACAAGAGTTGCAAGTGAGTTGATGTATTCCAGCGTTGCTGAATTTGTCTGAGGTTTTTCTGACTGCTCTTAGTCTTTTCTGAACTGTATTGTTAGTTCTGAATGTTATTGGGATCCCTTGCTTTTTTAAGATGTTTCCTATTATATGCGATATTTTGTTATTGTATGTTAGTGTGTGCCGTCTCTCTTTTTTTCTGAAGTGGTGTGGTCTGCTGTGTTGTCTGTGTGTGCCGCATCTTTCCTTTTTGCCTTGTTGTTGAGTTTGTTTATGATGTCAAGGCGGACTCAATTTGTTATATTACTCTTTTTCTATGCAAACACGGACCAAATGGAAGAGTTCCAAGACAATATTATAATTACTGACAAAATTCGTTAGTACATACAGGGTGTTACAAAAAGGTACGGCCAAACTTTCAGGAAACATTCCTCAGACACAAAGAAAGAAAATATGTTTTGTGGACATGTGTCCGGAAACGCTTACTTCCCACGTTAGAGCTCATTTTATTACTTCTCTTCAAATCACATTAATCATGGAATGGAAACACACAGCAACAGAACGTACCAGCGTGACTTCAAACATTTTGTTACAGGAAATGTTCAAAATGTCCTCCCTTAACGAGGATACATGCATCAACCCTCCGTCGCATGGAATCCCTGATGCAGCCCTGGAGAATGGCGTATTGTATCACAGCCGTCCACAATACGAGCACGAAGAGTCTCTACATTTGGTACCGGGGTTGCGTAGACAAGAGCTTTCAAATGCCCCCATAAATGAAAGTCAAGAGGGTTGAGGTCAGGAGAGCGTGGAGGCCATGGAATTGGTCCGCCTCTACCAATCCATCGGTCACAGAATCTGTTGTTGAGAAGGGTACGAACACTTCGACTGAAATGTGCAGGAGCTCCATCGTGCATGAACCACATGTTGTGTCGTACTTGTAAAGGCACATGTTCTAGCAGCACAGGTTGAGTATCCTGTATGAAATCATGATAACGTGCTCCATTGAGCGTAGGTGGAAGAACATGGGGCCCAATCAAGACATCACCAACAATGCCTTCCCAAACACTCACAGAAAATCTGTCTTAATGACGTGATTGCACAATTTCATGCTGATTCTCGTCAGCCCACACATGTTGATTGTGAAAATTTACAATTTGATCACGTTGGAATGAAGCCTCATCCGTAAAGAGAACATTTGCACTGAACTGAGGATTGACACATTGTTGGATGAACCATTCGCAGAAGTGTACCCGTGGAGGCCAATCAGCTGCTGATAGTGCCTGCACACGCTGTACATGGTACGGAAACAACTGGTTCTCCCGTAGCACTCTCCATACAGTGACGTGGTCAACGTTTCCTTGTACAGCAGTAACTTCTCTGACGCTGACGTTAGGGTTATCGTCAACTGCACGAAGAATTGCCTCGTCCATTGCAGGGGTCCTCGTCGTTCTAGGTCTTCCCCAGTCGCGAGTCATAGGCTGGAATGTTCCGTGCTCCCTAAGACACCGATCAATTGCTTCGAACGTCTTCCTGTCGGGACACCTTCGTTCTGGAAATCTGTCTCGATACAAACGTACCGCGCCACGGCTATTGCCCCCTGCTAATCCATACATCAAATGGGCATCTGCCAACTCCGCATTTGTAAACATTGCACTGACTGCAAAACCACGTTCGTGATGAACACTAACCTGTTGATGCTACGTACTGATGTGCTTGATGCTAGTACTGTAGAGCAATGAGTCGCATGTCAACACAAACACCGAAGTCAACATTACCTTCCTTCAATTGGGCCAACTGGCGATGAATCGAGGAAGTACAGTACATACTGACGAAACTAAAATGAGCTCTAACATGGAAATTAAGCGTTTCCGGACACATGTCCACATAACATCTTTTCTTTATTTGTGTTTGAGGAATGTTTCCTGAAAGTTTGGCCGTACTTTTTTGTAACACCCTGTATATTTACAAACAATGTTTATTAATTCGATGTTGAGCGCCCATAAGCCCCAACACACACACATATTAATTCGAGAAATCAAGTAGCTGAGATATAAGTGATGCACGGGGTTCTGGTGCTACAAGCTGCCTTCTCCGAATCAGCCCTCCGCTGAAAGAAACTGGTGATGGTCTCAGTTTGCGTTGGGTTGCCTCGCCCACTTCTTCCCAAAATCCACCCACGCCACCATCTTTTTTTTTCTTCCTTTTTTTGCGGCCCGCGTGCCGCAGAAGCGCAGAGTCACAGCGACGGCCTACCCGCCAACCGATCCCCGGCTGACAAAGGCCTCGGCACGAGACAGCCTCCTTATCTGGCCAGACCGGGGAAATCCATTAAGAGAGCTGTTACCTGGCAGTTAAGTGGCTCGCCGCTCTATCACCGCGCTCCCATGACGCCTCCGAGAGGCTCGCACATGGGCGTTTTATTCCCTGCCATTCCGACGGTCGGGGAGCCAGTGCTGTATAAGCAGCAGTCTTCTTCCACTTTGCATTGTCATCAACGCTTTTGACGTCCCTTCGACTTGTCCACGGATCTCCCGCGGCGTCACACAGAGCCTCAATCGCAGGTGCAATCTACGACGGGAAAGCACGAATTCTTAACGGTGCGCGACGCACGAGACAAATTAGATGGCGCATTCCACCATTAAATAACCGGTGCAATACAGATGCATTTATGAAATTTACTCGCAACTGCGGAATCTTTCTGACATTAGCTGCATTAGGTACGAAGATATTCCCTATTGGTGAGACATGAAAATGTGTGCTGGAATGGAACTAAAACGCGGGTTTCTCTCGTGTCGCGAGCGGTCGTCTTAAGTTCGGCTATCCGAGCACGTTTCCAGGGCTTACCAAAACTTCCATATGTCATACTGGGCATGACTAATAGTTACCAACCGTGCACAGGCAGGGTGACGACTCCAGCGGCCGTCCAAATGGTGTAAATTGCCCTGACGATGACCCCATCGCGGGTTGAAACCGGTTGGCGGCAAAATAAATAATGCGATTGTGGCTGTCATTTTGAATAATTGATAATAACTTCGTACCTGAAGCAGCTAATGTCAGAAAGATTCCGCAACTGAGAATAAATTTCACAAATTTGGTACAGCTGCAAGATCATCACCATAGTTGAAAATAAGAAAGACAGTTGCGCCGAATGTTTTTGCCAATCTAACTTCGACTACAAACATTCGACCTACAAGCAAGCAATTGCTTCAGCCCGAAGGCTCTTCGTTGACCATAACCTCTACTTTCAAGTGATAAAAATTGTTTCGATGAAAGATATTACACAGTTGCAACTGTATCATAAAATTACTTGCAATTATCCGTATCTTTTGGTCAAAGATTTTCACATACATTTTTGTCTATAATCTCTAACCATGTGTCCTTTTTAAAAATTACCCGTCTCTTTTCGTAAAGGCTTTTTACTTACATTTTTACAAGCTCTCTTTTTTCCATTTTCGTTTTGTTTTTTTGAAATTATGACCAACATATTTATTGAAAGTATTGCCTTTTGGCTTTCGTCTCGAGAACATCGGCCGACATTTATTTCCATACTGTTACACATTTAAAACAGTCTTAATAAGTATTGGCAGCCTCACCTCTACTCACGACATAGCGATAAAATTGCACATATACTAAAAGCCATGTTGTTGTCGTGGTCTTCAGTCCTGCGACTGGTTTGATGCAGCTCTCCATGCTACTCTATCCTGTGCAAGATTCTTCATCTCTACTACTGCAACCTACATCCTTCTGAATCTGCTTAGTGTATTCATCTCTTGGTCTCCCTCCACAATTTTTACCCTCCCCACTGGCCTCCAATACTAAATTGGTGATCCCTCGATGCCTCATAACATGTCCTACCAACCGATCCCTTCTTCTACTCAATCCTCTTCAATACCTCCTCATTAGTTATGTGATCTACCCATCTAATCTTCAGCATTCTTCTGTAGCACCACATTTCTAAAGCTTCTATTCTCTTCTTGACCAAACTATTTATCGTCCATGTTTCACTTCCATACATGGCTACACTCCATACAAATATTTTCATTAACGACTTCCTGACACCTAAATCTATACTCGATGTTAACAAATTTCTCTTCTTCAGAAACGTTTTCCTTGCCATTGCCAGTCTACATTTTATATCCTCTGTACTTCGACCATCATCAGTTATTTTGCTCCCCAAATAGCAAAATTCCTTTACTACTTTAAGTGTCTCGTTTCCTAATCTAATTCCCTCAGCATCACCCAACTTAATTCGACTACATTCCATTATCATCGTTTTATTTTTGTTGATGTTCATCTTATATCCTCCTTTCAAGACACTGTCCATTCCGTTCAACTGCTCTTCCAAGTGCTTTGTTGTCTCTGACAGAATTACAATGTCATCGGCTAACCGCAAGGTTTTTATTTCTTCTCCATGGATTTTAATACTTACCCCGCATTTTTCTTTTGTTTCCTTTACTGCTTGCTCAATATACAGATCGAATAACATCGGGGAGGGGCTACAACCCTGTCTCACTCCCTTCTCAACCACTTCTTCCCTTTCATGTCCCTCGACTCTTATAACTGCCATCTGGTTTCTGTGCAAATTGCAAACAGCCTTTCGCTCCCTGTATCTTACCCCTGCCACCTATAGTATTTGAAAGAGAGTATTCCAGTCAACATTGTCAAAATCTTTCTCTAAGTCTACAAGTGCTAGAAACGTAGGTTTGCCTTTCCTTAATCTATTTTCTGAAATAAGTCGTAGGGTCTGTACTGCCTCACGTGTTCCAACATTTCTATGGAATCAAAACTGATCTTCCCCGCGGTCGGCTTCAACCAGTTTTTCCATTCGTCGGTAAAGAATTCGCGTTAGTACTCTGCAGCCGTGGCTTATTAAACTGATAGTTCGGTAATTTTCACATCTGCCAATACATGCTCTTTTTGGGATTGGAATTATTACGTTCTTCTTGAAGTCTGAGGGTATTTCACCTGTCTCATTTATCTTGCTCACCAGATGGTAGAGTTTTGTCAGGACTGGCTCTCCCAATGCTGTCAGTAGCTCTAATGGAGTGTTGTCTACTCCCGAGGCCTTGTTTCGACTAAGATCTTTCTGTGCTGTGTCAAACTCTTTACACAGTATCATATCTCCCATTTCATCCTTATCTACATCCTCTTCCATTTCCATAATATTGTCCTCAAGAACATCGCGCTTGTGTAGACCTTCTATATACTCCTTCCACCTCTCTACTTTCCCTTCTTTTCTTAGCACTGGGTTTCCATCTGAGCTCTTGATATTCAGTAAAAGCCATACAGTGAGTTTTGAACACTAGATTGGATAACGTATCACGCGAACAGACAGTACACCGGCTAAAACGGGTTTCCTACAAATTCCTCACAAACCGCCACGTGGTCGAAATAAGTTAACAGTTCAAAGCTATGCAGGTCAAGGGTCAGAATAAAAAATAAAGTACTTCAAGTTTCCAGGGAAATGAATACGTATTACTAGCGTCAATTATACCTCACAAGTCAGTCTCTTTTATCAAACAGCCACATTTAATTAACAGAAAACTCCACGATGTAATATGAAGCGTCGGCAACACGAGCAGTCAGTATACCGCAATGTTTGCAAACACCGAAAAGCTCATCAGCTTTGCACCTCACTAATGGAAAGGCACTTGCCAATCACTGCAAATTTTGAATGTTGTAACAATAAATATGACGAGTAGTATGAATCACTAGTTACCTCACACGCTCAACATTATTGCGAAATACTGAGTATTCTGCAATAATAAACCGTCTGAGAGCAGTATTTATACTGAAGGAGACTGCATAGCTTAAAAAAATATTGACGCTAGCTCAGTATAGTGCGCAGTACAGTGACGGTGAAAAGCGAAGAGAAATTCAGTTTACTCCGAACGACTCTACCCAAAGAACTGAAAGAAGTAAATGAAAGAAGAAGAGAGAGTATCCCGAAATACATATTAAGGCATCATGCGGCACTTTGGAAATGAAATATCTCATTGTCCACAGCAGCATGGGAAACTGAAGATCATGGTGTTACAAATGTTAACAGAAAGATTGCAGCTTTCAGACATGGCAAACAAAATCAGCATATATGTCAGTATCTCTCTCTCTCTCTCTCTCTCTCTCTCTCTCTCTCTCTGTTTTCCAACATAAGATCATGTAATTTTTCAGTCAGTTATAAGTAAGTAATTATTTCGTTTGGTTTACAGCTGTTGTTCCAGTAGAGAAATACATAGAAAAAAGCTCAAGTACACGAAAAATTATCCAGTTCACTTATTTAATTTGTAATTTTTGGGTTATCTGTCAGGTTTCGAGATAAAGTTTCCTTGCAGAAACTATTATAAGCATCTCACACTGAATTCACATTTAATTTTGAGCTTCTGTGAAAGATCACCAAAATTGTGGATTTTGCGTTCGTTTAAATTTTCCATGCTTTTTTCGTTGCTTTCTGCGACAGAGTTCTGACCCGTTCATTGTACTAAGGGGTATCCGTTCTGTCATTTGTTGATTTATTTGGTATAAATCTATCAGTTGCTGTCGATACTATTTCTTTGGAGTCAAGGCAAGTCTGGTCTATACCTACATTGTTAATTTGGAAGGAGTGGAGGTTGTCTCTCAGCAATGCTTCAAGCGAACTTGTATATGGTTTCTTGACTATGTATATTTTTCGTTTATTTTTGAAAGATTTAGGTGTTACGGTATTCAGTCTCGCTAAGACAGCCCCGTCTACACTAATCCCTGTACCGTTTTGATGCTCGTTGTTAGCTCAGAATTATTATTGCTAAGAGGTCAAGTGTATTTTCACAACTGTTTACTGTTCGAGTGGACAGATGAGTTAACTGCTCGAAATAATTGCCAGAGAATGCGTTTAGCACAATTTCGGTTGATGTTTTATACGTACCTTCGGTTTTAAACGCGTATTTTCGCCAACATACCGAGGGTATATTGAAGGACCACCAACTTTAGTTGTATGAGACGGGTTTGTACCCATACTAACTCGCTGGAACTATCTACTTCAATTTTGCTGCACGATAAACGACTAACAGCAACAAACACGTCTCCGCCAATTGTCTTTATCCTACTCTTTCTCAATACCATTAGGTCCTTCGCAAAAATTTCGGCTAAACTTATTTCCGGCTTCAGTCACCTTTCAGCGCCTATAGAGATCTGACCATCAATGATATATATTAGTGCTGGGACTTTCCCAACATAGCTACAACAATTTACAACTGTTATATCGATGAGTCCTAAATCTACCTTCGTCCCGTGTTCGACCTGCGCCCTTTGAGACTCAAGCCCTTTTTGTGTTTCTCCGAGCCCTCTAACCTAAAAAAAAAAGTCCATCCCCACACAGCCCTTGCTACCCGTGTAGCCGCCTCCTGCATGTAATGGGCTTCTGACCTATCTAGAGGAGCCCAAAATCCCACCACCCTACGAAGCGAGTTGAGGAATCTGCAGCCTACACGATCGCAGAACCGTCTGAGCCTCTGATTCAGACCCTCCACTCGCCTCTGTACCAGAGGTCCACAATCGGTCCTGTAGACTACGCAACAAATGGTGATCTCTCCCTTCATCTCGCAAGCAAGACTGCCAGCCCTTACCACTTCTGTTCACCGACGAAACCAGAGAGTATCACCTCCGGTCCAAAGCTCCGTCATTGGTACAGACATGAGCCACAATCGGCAGGTGGCTGTACCCTGTGCTCTTCAAGGCATCCGGAAGGACCCGTTCCACGTCTGTAATGAGTCCACCCGGTATGTACACGGAGTGCATATTGGCTTTCTTCCCCTCCTTGGCAGCCATGTCCCTCACTCGCCCAACATTGGAGCTCCAAACCAGTAAAGTAGTTGAACAGAACCTTCGCACCAGAGAGCGCAAGGCTCATCTTCTACACCCAAGGGAGTTGCTGGTTAACTCACAGGTTTCGACAGCTCCAAGCAACTCCCAGAAACAGCTACAATATTCAGGCGTTTATTCCAATTAGACTTCTGGAACAGAATAACTGGATTTTGGTGCACACACGAGTTGTTCACTGAACCTCCCCTTCACCCACTGATAGCACTTCTCTGGAAATCGCAGTAAAGAATTTTGGCTATACTAATTCCACAATAATAGCACTGGGAAAGTACCTAACGACTTGGGAAAACCTCTGACCCGTAAGCAAGAGTAGCACAGTCGGGCTTCAGCATTTACCTTGCAAGAGACTCACCTCCAGAACTCACTATAGGCAGGCTATGGAAGACCACAGCATCATATTCACAAAACAGATAAGGTGAGACCTCTAGGTCACGGGCTTGCATATTCGGAAATGACATGATAACTTTTTTTTTCTCTGGAAGAGAGTAGTGAAGTTTGCAAATTCCTGTTTCATTCCTTCGTTTCCTTCCTGTCGACATCCTTCAGGATTACCTGGAGGATAACCTAAAATGTGTAAATATTTTTGCGTCTTTCGTTGTGGGAAGAGCTTCATTCTCTCCCATTCTTCCACAATTCGATGTGATGTAAAGGGAATTTATGTGTGCCCAGAACAAGAATTTTACTTGAAGAACTGTATCTCTCCATCAGCTGTGCCAGCAAACCTTTGTTGTCTCCGGTTCCGGTCTCTCAGACCATCATCATGTGAAGTAAAGGCAAGAGCATCAGGTGGAAAAGCAGTTCATCGTTCTCTTAGGTAGTTCGACAGTCCACAATGCTACAATAAGCATACAGGCAACGTAGTGAACTTTCGAATCATCTAAGAGAAAAATGAACTGCTTTTAAATCCGATGTTTTCGCCTTTTTGTCCTGTGATGATGACGTAAAAGACCGAAACTGGCGGAGAGTTTCATTTGAACGGATGATGGTTCTAAATGCAGTCCGTTAACTACCTCGCTGTTATAGAAAGTAATCTCGCTAAAACATCAATAATTTTACCTCCTATTGTCGTTCGCACTTGGCCACATTTTCTACTGTTCGTGAAAATCAGAACGTTTTGGAAGGGTCTATCAATTTCCTGGATGGAAATAAAGATTGAGTGAATACGTGCTCTGGGCAGCAGGCCGCTGTGGCCGAGCGGTTCCAGGCGCTTCAGTCCGGAACAGCGCGGCCACTAGGATAGCAGGTTCGAATCCTGCCTCGGGCATGGATGTTTGTGATGTCCTTAGGTTAGTTAGGTGACATCAGATATTAAGTCCCATAGTGCCCATTTGAACCATTTTTTTGCGTTAGGTCGGGTTTAGATCTGGCGAGCTGGGGGCACCACATTAATGGAACTCGCCACTATGTTCCACGAACCATTTCATCACACTGGTGACCTTGCGACATGGCGCTTATTTTGTTGAAATATACCACTGAAGTCGGAAAACATGATCGCCATGAAGGGCTGTACGTGGTCTGCAACCAGTACACGATACCCTTTGGCCGTCATGGTCCCTTGCACGGACGCCACTGGACCCATGGATCCCAACTTGAATGTTCCCCACAGCATAAAGGACCCGCCGCCAACTTGTCTTCGTCCCGCACTAGGGGCGTCAAGAAGCTGTTCTCCTACAAGATGGATTCGCGCCCTCCCATTGGCGTGATGAAGAGGGTATCGGGATTCATCAGATACTTCAACGTTCTGTCACTGCACCAACGTCCAGTGCCGATGGTCAGTCAACACTTCAGCCGTAGTTGCCGATATCGTGGTGTTAACATTGGCACATGCGTGGGTCGTCGGTTGCAAAGGCCCTTCGTTAGGAGTGTTCGGTGTAATATATGTTCAGACACACACTTTTTCTGCCCAGCGTTAAAGTCTGATGTTAGCAACGTCATAGTTCGCCGGCTGTCCTGTTTTATCAGTCTGCCCAGGCTAAGAGTATCCGCCCAGCACACGACGTCTGGACGTCGTTTTACCTTGGTTTCGCCATGTGTTCAAGAACCTCATCACAGCACTTCTCGAATTCCCAACAAGTCGGACTGTTCCCGAAATGCTCGTGCGAAGTCGGACTGTTCCCGAAATGCTCGTGCGGAGACTCCAGGCCATCACAATCTGCTCTCGGCCAAACGCAGACAGATCGCGCGCCTTCCCCGTTCTACACATGGACAGCACGCTGACTGATACTACATGTACCGTGGGTGTGCCTGACTAGCAGTCATTCTTCGCCAGGTGATGCTGCTGTCGCCTGGATGGTTTCATATCGATAGCAGGTCTGTGCTCATAATGTTCTGGCTGATCAGTGTATGCCAGTACGCAAAGAAGCAAATGTGTTTCATGAAATGAATCAAGGAAGATCTGGGTTTGATTTTGGGCGCGTGTGCAATCCCCATCTGTAGGAAGATGTAGATCTGTAGAAATGTGGAAAACCAGCGAATACTCTGACACAGGTATAAACAAAGCATTTAGATATATTCAGTTATCCAGGAAGAACAGAAATGTAACAGACAATACATCTGTTATAAAAATGCCAGCGTGCCGTACATTGGCAACATTTCTCAAAAATGTATTCAGAAAATCAAATGTTCACGCAGTATTCTAAACCAATAACAAAATAAAACAACAGTTACGGAAGAACGCTTACTGACGGAAAAGGCAACAGCGGTGTATAAAAATATTGTTATGAAGATTTTTCTACGTATTACACTGGTCAAACGGGGTGACGGTTTAAGAAATACTTTCAGTATCATCGTGGCACATTTGGATCGCACCACTTCAATTAACCGTCTGGCTAATATCACAGTCAAGAGCAAAATCTAGAGTTACTAGAGGAGCTGGAAATTTATTTAGATAAAGAAAAGCAGTTAGAAAATTTTCTTAATGAGGAGACAGAGTTCTGAAGCTTCGAATTTTCAGTAGATACGTTAGCAAAATATTTATCCATTTTGGACGAAGAAGAAAATTGCTAAATATATGTATTTGTACATGTGGTCTCTGAAATGGACTGGTATGTAAACCGATGGCCACAAAAGACAGCCGGCCGGTGTGGCCGTGCGGTTCTAGGCGTTTCAGTCTGGAACCGCTTGACCGCTACGGTCGCAGGTTCGAATCCTGCCTCGGGCATGGGTGTGTGTGATGTCCTTAGGTTAGTTGGGTTTAAGTAGTTCTAAGTTCTAGGGGACTGATGACCACCGATGTTAAGTCCCATAGTGCTCAGAGCCATTTGAACCATTTTTTGAACAAACAAGGAAAGACAGCAAATAATGATACAACAATAGTTATAACCCAGCTCAGTAAGAATCGAGCTAAGCTTGAATGTGATAGATGCGGACACGTCATTCGAGGGGCATTCAATTTATGCCAGAGTTCATTAATCGCAATAGCTGCTGAGTGGTGGAATGTCAGTCTCTCAGCAACACACGACCAGATGTTTTCAGTTTGTGAGGGATCTGGAGAGCGTGTTGGCCAAGGCAAAAGTCAGATACTTTCTGCATAAAGGTACCTAAATACAGCACAAGCAAAATACGATCTTGCGTTATCGTGTTGTAAGATAACTGTACGGAGTCCTCGAAAATGAGCGCAGCCATCGTCTGTAACAAGTCAGGAAAGTAACGGGTGCTGTGCAGATTACCAGTACCAGAAGCGAGGATTTAATTTTGCGAATGGCACTCCATACCATTTTGCCAAGTGTGGTGCCCGTGTGACAATGAGGAATGCAAGCTGATAACGCTATTGTCCTCAGAGACTCCACGGACGTGTACGTCATCCCTGCTCCTATACAAAGAAATGGAATTCGTCTGAGGAGAAGGCATGGTGAAACTGCTGTGTCCAGTCTTGTCGCTGGACACACAACAGTCGGCGCGCTTCTCTCTGCTGCATCCTCAAGGGGAGTCGCTACAATGGTCGCCGTGCTGACAATCTGTGCTACTCCAGAAGTAGTCGCGCTGTCTGTGTGAATATTTGTCTTCCTAGTTCGTCTCCTTAACGTGTCTGACTCCCAGGCAGCGGGGCCAGGTTCGATTCCCGGCCGGGTCGAAGATCTTAACCGCTCGGGAATGGATGTTGTGTTGTCATCGACACGTAAGTCGCCCAATGTGGCGTCATCTAAAAAGCTTGCAGTTCGGCGACCGAACTACCCAGGTGGAGTCGTATATGCCATACGATTTTTATTCTTGTCTTACTACAAACTGTCCCTTTCCCAACTCAATACTCGCAGCGCCGCTGTAAGACCCCGTGCGACCGGCCGACAGTTTATCTGTCCTCACTGATGCAAGTGGAGTGGGGCTGTTGACATCTATCATTACAATGAGTACAGGTCACCTGAAGCCATTGATCCATATCGGTACGCATGCGATAGCATTTTTCCGTAGCTCATACTTCTGTTTCTACTGGTGACAGAAAAGTGGTGTCAAGTGTTTCGGATAGCCCTTGAGATAGGGACCATTTGTATAACCAATAGAAGAATCGCCTTACTCAAAAGTGTTACAAAAGTCATTGGATAGCGACATGCACATATGCAGATGGCCGTAGTAACTCGTACAAATGTCCAAAAGAGCAACGCATTGTCCAAGCTGTCATTTGTGCTCAGGTGATTCATGTGTAAAGGTTTCCGACCTGATTATAGCCACACGACGGGAACTGACGGACTTTGAACGCCCAATATTCGTTGGAGCTAGATACATCGGATATTATATGGACACAAGTTGTGGTTGGTTGGCTCTGAGCACTATGGGACTTAACATCTATGGTCATCAGTCCCCTAGAACTTAGAACTACTTAAACCTAACTAACCTAAGGACATCACACACATCCATGCCCGAGGCAGGATTCGAACCTGCGACCGTAGCAGTCGCGCGGCTCCGGACTGAGCGCCTAGAACCGCTAGACCACCGCGGCCGGCTGCAAGTTGTGAACAAGGCACCGTAAAGGCTGGTGGTGGCTCCATCACGGAGTGGGCTGTATCTACATGGAATAGATTGGGTTCTCTGCAGCAAATGAACCGATCATTGACTGTAAATGGTTATTTTCGGCTAGTTGGAGACTATTCGCAGCCATTCATAGGCTTCACTTTGCCAGACTACGACGGGATTTTTACGGTTGACAATGCGCCATGTCACCGGACCATAACTTTTCACGACTGGTTTGAAAAACATTCGCGACAGTTCGAGCGAAGGGTTTAGCCACTCAGATTAAAAAAATGGTTCAAGTGGCTCTAAGCACTATGGGACTTAACATCTGAGGTCATCAGCCCTTACACTTAGAACTACTTAAACCTAACTTACCTAGCGGCATCACACACATCCATGTCCGAGGCAGGATTCGAACCTGCGACCATAGCAGCAGCGCGGTTCCGGCCTGAGGCGCCTAGAACCGCTCTGCCACAGCGGCCGGCCACTCAGATTCTCAAACATTCATGGTACACAATCGAGAGGTCAGATCGCGGACAAAATACTGCACCGACAACACTTTCGCAATTATCGACAAGTAAAGAGGCAGCATGGTTCAATATTTCTGCAGGGGACTTCCAACGACTTGTTGACTCCATGCCACGTCCAGTTGCTGCACTACGCCCGACAAAAGGAGGTCCATCACGGTATCAGGAATCATATGACTTTTGTCACATCACTGTAACTATCCTACAGTACACTTCCTCCAGATTCGGCAAATGGAGCAAAGCGGCTGGTTCTTTTTTCATTAGATGTGGTCTAAGGATCGTCTTGAGAAGTTTATGGAGGAACCGTTTACTTCCTGAGCAGTCTCTGAGTAAAACTGATAAAAGCGTTCTTCGTCATTTTTTCGCTGTCAGCAGCGGATATGTAAATAACTAACAGAAGCAATTGCTTAAATTTTATCGGTACAGACATTTATCTAGAAGTCTCATCTTCTAGTTTAACAATGTCTTAATCCGTTGTAGAGAAACACACCAAAAACTTGCTTTTTTTGGTACTAAAACCGAGGCTCGAAATACAAGACAGTTACACTATGTGACCAAAAGTATCCAGACACCCCTCAAAACATACGTTTTTCATTTTAGGTGCATTGTGCTGCCACCTACTGCCAGGGGCTCCATATCACCAACCTCACTAGTCATTAGACATCGTGAGAGAGCAGAATGTGGCACTCCGCGGAACTCACGGACTTCGAACGTGGTCAGGTGATTTGGTTTCACTTGTTTCATACGTTTGGACGCCAGATTTCCACACTCCTAAACATACCTAGGTCCACTGTTTCCGGTGTGATAGTGAAGTGGAAACGTGAAGGACATGTACAGCACAAAAGCGTACGGGCCCGTCTCATATGATGACTGACAGAGACCGCCGACTGTTGAAGTGGGTCGTAATGTGTAATAGCCAGACATCTATCCAGACCAATAAACAGGAATTCCAAACTGAATCACGATCCACTGCGAGTACTATGAAACTTCGGCGGTAGGTGGGAAAATTTTGATTTCATGGTCGAGCGGCCACACACACGCCGGTAAATGCCAAAAGACGACTCGCTTGGTGTAAGGAGCCTAAGCATTAGACGACTGAACAGTATAAAAATATTGTGTGTAGTGACGAATCACTCTACACAATGTGGCGATCCGGTGACAGAGTGCTTGTATGGTGAATGCCCAGTGAACGTCAACTGCCAGCGGGTGTAGTGCCAACAGTAAAATTTGGAAGCGGTGGTGTTATGGTGTGGTCGTATTTTCCATGGAGGGGGCTTGGATCTCTTGTTGTTTTGCTTGGCACTATCACAGCACAGGCCTGCATTGATGTTTTAAGCACCTTCTTGCTTCCCACCGTTGAAGAGCAATTCGGGGATGGCGATTGTATCTTTAACCACGATCGAGCACCTGTTCAAAAAAATGGCTCTGAGCACTATGGGACTTAACTGCTGAGGTCATTAGTCCCCTAGAACTTAGAACTAGTTAAACCTAACTAACCTAAGGACATCACAAACATCCATGCCCGAGGCAGGATTCGAACCTGCGACCGTAGCGGTCTTGCGGTTCCAGACTGCAGCGCCTTTAACCGCACGGCCACTTCGGCCGGCCACCTGTTCATAATGCACATGTTGTGACGGTGTGGGTACACGATAGTAACATCCCTGCAGTGGACTGGCCTGCGCAGAGTTCTCACTTGAATCCTATAGAACACCTTTGGGATGTTTTGGAACGTCGGCTTCGTGCCAGGCCTCACCGACCGACATCGATACGTCTCCCCAGTGCAGCAGTCCGTGAAGAATGGGCTGCCATTCCCCAAGAAACCTTCCAGCACCTGTTTGAACGTATGCCTGCGAGAGGGTGGGCCAGCGCCATAATGAGTTCCAGCATTACCGATGGAGGGAACCACGAACTTGTAAGTCATTTTCAGCCAGGTGTCCGGATATTTTTGATCACATAGTGTATGAACAGCAAATGGCTCTAATGTTTTGGATGTATTCACAAGATCTCGATCGGGAACGACTATGAAAATTTTCTTCATCTCTTTATCCGTTTCCGAGAGACGGAGGTCGAAAGTTACCCTACCTGTACACGTCACGTACACCTGTAAATTCTGGTATGAAGCGAAAACGTAGTTTATAAAATGACGTAGCACGGAGAAATATGCTGCAAAGTGTCTCTGTTATCATGAAAGTTTACTGGAAACGCCATGTTGTTGTAGTACTGAAATAAATGCAAAATTTTTGTGGACGTAAAATACGGTCTGAGGTGTAAAATTATATAGTTTTTCGTTACTTCAGTTTCACATAAGTAAACTACCAAAATTTTACTGATGCATACAGTTCTTTTCATATGAGTGACATATGGTGCTGTAGCAAGGAGAAAAGGTATCCGCAGAAAAATGCTGCTATTGGAGCGAATATGCTCATGTTTAAAAGATTGACTGAAAAGTGAGGTTCCAGCTGCCTCATTCTATCTCACTCAGAATCTCTTAAAGTTTTTCCAAAAAAGTTTATATGCGAACATAATCGCGCTTTTTTATTCTCAGAGAGAAGAATACAGTGGCAGTGGCAAAGCGACGAAAACGCAAGGAATACTGAAAAATGGTATACTGTGGTTGTAGTATAGAGAGAGCGAGGGAGACGGTGGCAGTAGAGAGAAAAAGAGGAACACAGTGGCAATGGAACATAGCTGACAGTGACAGAACAGTACTAGGAAAAATGATAAAGAGACACTCCCAGTGAGAGAGGACTAAAGAGAAGGATAAAATGCGTGAGAGCCAGCGATAGTGGGAGACAGAGTGTATGACGAGGAAGAGGGAGACAGTGATAGTGAGAAGAAACAGCAGTAATGGTAAGGAATGAATTACATAGTAACAATAACAGAGAGCAAGAGGAGAGAGTAGTAGTAGTAGAACAGACAGAAGAAGACAGTGGCTTGGCTGTGAGACAGGAGATAGTGACAGTTAAGGAGACACAAAGAAATAACGACTGTGAGTTAAGCTAAGTCAGTGAGTAAGACTGGGGAAGTAGGAGTGGATGGGTATGAGCGACTACAGCAATGGACTAGTGAGCGTACGGGAGTTATAGCAAGGGTACCTTGTGGAAGTGGGAGGTGAGCTGCATGTTAAAAGGACCGCAGATTTGTTCACAAGCCAAAATATTTGGGGAAATTTGTAAAAATGCTGAAGAGGTGGAATGAGGCAGCTAATATTCTAGTTTTCAGTCAAACAGAAGCAAATCCGCTTTTTTGTGCTTTGGTAGGGGCATATGTATGTCTTTGTTCTGAGCATACTATAATACACATATATTTTTTTTTTAAAGTTGTTGCCCCTCTGTGTGGAAGTCATTTGCAAAAGCCTGTTGTGTGTGCGAAAAACGAGTGACTCTAGTATAATTTCTTGTAAAAGGCAATGGTCAGACCTTGACTGTCTTCGACACACGGTTCCATCCGGCAATATGTTGGAGTACTGCGCTTACGACGCGACGCTTTGCAGCCACTAAGCGGGTAAACGGGCTGGGAGAGACCGTGAGGAAGCCGCAGCCGTCCTCGGTTCCCCTGCCCTTCCCCCCCTTCCCCTCCGGATGGCCCACGGCTCACCCACGCACAGACAAACGGGCGGCGAACACGCGCCGCCTAATTGCGATGACTATCGGCCGCGTCGCCTGCTCGAGCCCGGAGCCTTCCTTGGGCCGCTGGGGCCTTTGTGTGCAGATGCGTTTTAACTTATCACCTGTTGGAGGCGGTCGGCGGTCGGCGGGCGCCCCGCCAGCCGATCAAAGGGTCCCGGCCGCCGGCGCTCGTAGGCATTCGGCGGATTCAATTAGCCCGCATTTACATCTAAAGCGACCATTCAAATCGGCGGCGCCGCTCCGTGCTGTGTCACTGCAGCCGCCAGCCGCCAGCCGCCAGCCGCCAGCCGCCAGCCTCTGGCCACCCTACACTCGCCTCGCAGACAGCCTCTCCGCTTAAATACTGCCGTAGCGCCACGCCGTACTCACACTCGCTACGCATCCAGGATTACAGCGGCTGTATAGGCAGGGTTCAACGTACCTCCCTCCAGGAGGAGGTCTACAAATGATCATCAACACAATGAAAACTGCAGCTATCAGTGTAGCACTTGATTACGAGGTATATCCTTAAGCTGATTTGGACACTACAGTACTTTAGTTGTCGTAGTCCTGACTTACTCTGCCAGTCATAGGCCTCCTTACAGCTTAACGTACCCTCCGAACCGTGGACAACTTGCTATTTTCTACATTAGAACGTCATTTCCGGAGGTGAATAAGTAACAATTAACAGAAAGCTCATATGATCGATTAGGTTTTGAGCTTCAGACTTTAGTAAGCATTAAATCGTCTAAATCCTTGAGTGTGCGCCTTGCTGAGAACAAGCAAGGAAAGCTACACCGCTGAGAGAACCATACAGTCATCGGGTAATCGATTTTCTTTATCTTTCGCCGCGCGGGATTAGCCGAGCGGTCCAAGGTGCTGTAGTCATGGACTGTGCGGCTGGTCCCGGCGGAGGTTCGAGTCCTCCCTCGGGCATGGATGTGTGTGTTTGTCCTTAGCATACTTTAGATTAAGTAGTGTGTAAGCTTAGTGACTGGTGACTTTAGCAGTTAAGTCCCGTAAGATTTCACACGCAATTTTCTTTATCTTTCACGTGATCTGCTTCCCAACCGTTTCCAGAAATCGAGGTTCAAAGTTTTACGTACAGTACCAGAGTATCAGTAGTCGAGCTGCTGCATTGGTGCAACCGGAAAATTGTTTTGAAGACCATTCTGAGTGCTTTTTCATTATTGCAGGGCCTGGGGGAAATACGATCTCTTTAACACTGCATTTCTGTCCACTCCTTGGTACTGCATCAGTTGACAGCTCCGGTATTCCTATAATGAGATACCCGTGGTATGTCTCAACAGTATTCCTCAACGGCCGATTTCTTTTAAATGTTGATGAGGTGTGTTGTCCTTGTTATTACTAAAAATCGGACGTGCATTTCAGAAAGTAGCGATCGTAAAATGTGTTTGATGAGAGTTTAAATTTTGTTTTTCAGTATGTTGTGATAGTGCTACACAAAATTAATCAGCCAATGACTGTGGAAACTTATATTAACAAGTTTTCGTTAGGAAGTGTTTGATCACCCACATTACAGCCCTTAAGGGGCTCCGGAGCGCCCTATACGTGCAATGTTAAAATAACGCTTATAAATTACATCTTTCCTCACAAAGTATTTGAGGTAGGAAGTTGAACTTTTTACAGATTATTTATTGGAATATGGGCTACAACTTAACACAGGGATTTTACAAAATTTTAGTTCAGTTATTAAAGATGATTTTTTTTCAATTGTAATGAAAATTCACAACATTTTTTTGCAATTTTTTATTTATATATTCAAAAATATATAGTTTTTTGGAAAAAGGCTGTGTTAAATTATGCAGAAGGTACTGTGTAACATTTACTGAAAGTTTGAAACAAATATGTTTGGAAGATCCTTAGAAAACATGTAATTAGTATGAGAAAATAAAAGTTTTGGGAATCGAGCGACAAAGATTGAATTAACTTTTTAGTGCATTCCAGGTCCATAGGATGGATTATCTTCATCCTCTGCAAACTCCTCCTCCAGCTTCCTCTTGTTCCTCCTCCTGTTTACTCATGTTTGTATTTCTAGACTCTTTACAGCCCTGTCTGCAGCCCGAAGGCGTTCCTTGTCTAAAGCAAGCATCGCTCGTTGTTGTGTTCGTAGATTTTGCTACCATTTTCTTCAGTTGCAGTTACTGCAACACTGTTCCAAAAGGTGGTCATGTATGAACACTTATCACATTTCAGTTGTATTTCACTAGCAAGTCCTACGTGCTTTATTATGGAGAGTTCCAGACCAACTTCACTACAATGAATACATCTTACACAGTTTGAAAAAATTCCTTTGAGAACCGACATATCAAATATTTCATTCACATCCGATTCGCCCATAAAACATTCATAGTTTTCACTCATTGAACCAAGCTTCTTCTCTGAAGTATTTTCTTTCCCACTTTGACTGCTATGGGCAGGTGTACTTGAGAGGTTAGGTTCACTCACTTGATTATCGTCTTTATTGTTTATAGTAAAAACACATACCTTTGGCTTTCCAACATTTCTCCTTTTCTTAAAAGCCTTCAGAGGATTTCTAATAACTTTACTTTTACTCATTATTATACTTCAACAAAACAGAGACTCAAGAAGCAGAATTAATTACGAATATTTTCGAGATAACGACAGAGTAAATAAACATTAAACAATCGACAATCACACCAGCGATATATATTGAACCATCACAGGTTATCCACAACACATACTTTATCTCACATCACTAAAATGTACCTGATGAACACGGACGTTAATAATAACACCATTTGACAGCAGTTTAACAGCGCCACAGTGGGTCACGCCCATGTAGAACACATTTCAAAAAAAATTTAAAAATAGTTGTAGTCTTCGGAATTGAATAAATTATATATCTATTAAAAGGTAAAAGTCTGCAGATTCAGAAAACGCAAAAAAGTAAAAATTGAACTTTTCATGATTTTGAGCCTTTCCGGAGCCCCTTAATTGGCTCCGTCCGTTGTTCATCTCTGCTCACGTGAACCGCTGCTTACGAAGACAACATTTTGGCACAAACAACGAAAGCCAGACCAGCGTAGAGAATTGGCGGAAAGCAGAGGCGGCTGGTTTCTGTGACGTGGGTAGTGGAAAGTTTGTACAACGCCACGACAAATGTCTAAGTCGGAGAGGCGACTATTTAGAGAGGTGAAATGATAATTAAATCAAGACCCTACGCTGCTGACAGGCGTTGATATACATCAACGATGAACTTGAAAATGTATGGCCCGACCGGGACTCGATCCCGGGATCTCCTGCTTACATGCCATACGCTCTATCCATCTGAGCCACTGAGGGCACAGAGGATAGAGTGACTGCAGGGACTCGTCCCTTGCACTCTCCCCGTGAGACCCACATTCCCAAATTAATGTCCACACACTGCATTCTTAGTGCCCCTCCCCATTACACTCATTACTCGTGGCAGACAATCTTACCGAGTCCCGTAAGAGTTCGGGTAATATGTGTGAATCCGCACAGAAGAAGAAGGTCAATGCCCGGTTACCCTTAACTATATGAAGATGGTATCTGTTCTTTCGCACATGTCCGAAAGATACCATCTTCATATATTCATTTAGAGAGGTAGCTGGAAGGTATGGATAACGCTTGCGAATAAATTTTTTTTGATTTTCACTGTGGTTTTCGTTTCGAGATCGATCTGACCTTACTTTCCGAGTCCCGCAATACCTCGTAATATGGAGGTAGAACATACTGTCGAGGACATGGCGGTAGCCAAAGAGCAGGCTACATTCATGCTAGGAATCGCTGATGTGGGGGAGCAACAGTGAGAATCGCTGGAAACAGTGAAAGTGTAGGCGTGAATGAAAACGCTGTAGGATCATAGAATGAAGACGGGAACGAGACTCATGAAGTTTTGTATGTAGTAAATAGTGCCAGAACAAATTTTACAACATCTGGAGACCCTCTGTTCAGTCAGTGTGACATAAGATCGGCAAAACCCTTCGATGAGAAGGAGAAGTTTGAGGTATTATTTATGTTTATGAAAGGACTGATTGTGGACGCAAAAGATATGTTGACTAAACGTAATACAGAAACAAAAGCACTATTAGGCAAAGAAAGGAAAAAACCGAATGAGGCGCTGGGTAAACAGCGTGCAGAAGCAAATAAGAATCAAAAAGTGAAACCCAAGTAGTTCTTTATTTTCAAGAAATAATAAGGGCCACAGACAGGGGATGTCCAACTGATTCCATATTCTCAGTATTCCAGCAGGCTTTTGACACCGTTTCTCACAAACGGCTTCTAATCAAATTGCGTGCCCATTGAATATCGTCTCTGTTGTTTCTCTGGATCGTGATTTCCTGTCACAAAGGTCAGATTGTTTCCAGATGATTTGCCATCTTGTAAATTCATGAGATGATCAAAACAAACTGCAAAATGATTTAGACAAGATAACTGTATGGTATAAAAAGTGGTAGTTGACTCTAACCATATGAGTGCTAAACTGAATCCGCTAAATTTTTGTTACACGATAAATAACACAAATCTAAAAGCTTTAAATTCCACGGAATATTAACGGATTATAATTACGAATAACTTAAACTGGAACGATCACGTAGATAATGTTGTGGGGAAAGCAAACCAAAGACTGTGATTTATTGGTAGAACGTTTAGAAAATGAAACAGGCACTTAAGGTTGAATTTCAGAGTAATCACGAAGATGTAGATGCAGAGAAATGTCCTGTAGGGGGAGTCGTGTTTGCCTGAAACTGGGACGCAACTGGAGCAAACCACAATTATGCATTAACAGATCATCTATGTAGAACAGCGAGAAGAGGAGCAAGACAGGTGTGTCAGGAGAGTAGTAGATCAGATAACTAAGGTAAGAGAGCAAGTGAATGAGATATCAACGGAAATTGTAGATCTGTTATGTAAAGAACAGAGCAGCTCAAGTTCAGCAATCAAGAGACGATATAGGAGCAAGTAAGGAATTTGCGTGGAGGATCATGCCCTGTACATGCCCTGTACCGTGGCAAGAGACTGCGGAAGCACAATGTTACTATTACATAATTCTCGAAGGCCACATTTCTCAGATGGTATAGGATGAAGGTGAACACTTCAACATCCTTTGCTATTTCATGTTTCTTCCCTATTCACGAATGTGACATTGTGTCTGCAATTATTCACACGTTTAAACAGAAGCAAGAAGGAATAAATCAGTGATAGTGCCAAAGCAGGAAGGTTTGGCCAACTATTGTGAAAGTTTCAACGTGAAGATCGAGAGGTGCTACAGTGGTCAGAGGATGCAATTGGCACACATGACTATGCACAGCTTTCAGTCATATATGCGTGTACTAGGACACGTTACTCTAAGAACAAGCCATGGACGCGAACGGTCCCCTGCCTCGCAGGAATATGAAGGAAACATGATCTGGCAGCCGAACACCGAACAAGGCCACATGAATACCAATTCTTTCACTATAATGTACTACAAGTGTTTCCTTTCAAAATGGAAATTCCAACTCATTGGGGGGGGGGGGGGGAATGCATTGCACCCAAAGGGTTGGATTGTATAGTTTGTTCATTCTTTGCCACCTTTATGTCCATCACAGTAAAGTTCTTTGAAGGCATGCTACAGAAGGATTAGTTCCTTAACACACGGTTCAGCTTTTGCAAAATTGTACGGTTTTGTTATCTCAAATTACCCACAAATAACAAACATGTTCTTGCCAGGCATTGTGGAGAGGATGTCAAAGGGGTTTTGCTTCAAGAATTGGAGTTCACTCAGTGAGCGGAGGACGGTCACGATAGAACACTGGGGCTAGAGCGGAACTTTGTTGGGACATAGTGTCATCATAATGGTCGCCAGAATAAGCGATTCTGATCACAAGTTGTGAGACGTTTTCATCATTATCCGAAGAGCCTGCCGAAGTGTGTCCTGTCATTATCTTTCCTTTCCTTATCCGCAAAAATGAACTAAGTAACTCAGTCGCATTTATCAAAGGGTAGGAAGAACACTGAGATGTAGTGAAGCCAATCTTCCTAGGGTCATTCAGGTTAGGGATTGTGCGATGGACCAGCTCCCCACCAATAGAAAAAGACAGCCATCTAAAATACCTAGTGATAGGTCTCGGTTTCCGGATGGTTTTAATGGATTTCGACAACCTAAACAAAAGTGGACTTCGCATTTTGGTAATTAGAATGTTCAGGGCATCCGTAATAAACAACAAGTAATTTTAATGGATATCAGACAACACAACATTGATGTAGCTGTGCTGTCTGAAATGAAAAAAAAGGGTACTGATTGTAAATATCTGCTTGATTTCACGCTTTATTTTAATGCAGTGGACAAAAGCAGTGCGGCGAGAGCAGGAGTATCCATCATTTTAAACGAACGACGGTCAGAATATTGAACCACGTACGAAGCAACGAAAGGCTACAAGGCTCAGTCTGAGAGCTACAGCCACGAATATAGTAATAGTGGGAGTGTATGCCCCTACTGAATACTCGCAGTTGAGGGTAAAGGAAGATTTTGAACAGATGCTGACAGAGACAATAGAAGCAGTTCCACATGGCCATGAGCTGATACTGGCCAGAGGCTTGAATAGCAGAGTAGGAAAAGAGAGGAATATTAAGACTATTGGGATATATATGGAGAATGTTAGGAATAAAAATGGAAAAGATTGATAGATTTACTGGATCAGTATGAATTATGGGTAGAAAACACTTTCTTTGCTCACAAGGGTATACATAAATTTACGTGGTATAACCCCACAAGAGGGTTAAAATCTATTACTGATTATCTAATCTTGAGCCAAAAAGTCAGTTTAAAAATTCAGGCTATCAGAATGAAAAGAGCGGTAAATTGTGAAAGTGACCATCATATGGTTGAGTGTAAAATTTACATTTCATATAAATTCAGGAGCTGTGGCGAACAGAGGAGGTCACAACATGCCGACCAGTTGGAGAACATAAGTTATGACTTGGATAGTTTAAGGGAAGATGGTACTAAGCACTTATATCAAAAGCAACTAGCAAACAAATTGGAGAGTGTAGAGAGAAGAACAAAAGAGGAATATGATCACACAAAGAAGGCCACAGATGAAACAGCGAAAGAAACTCTTGGAAAGTATGAGAAGAAGATGAAACCAGTTTGTGGGATGCAGAAATAGCATAGATGATTGAAAGGAAAAAAGAAGCTTATTTGACGTTCCTGAATGTGAATGACACTCAAAGTAGAGATAGATATAGCACACTAAATAGATAAGTAAAAAGAGAAGTGCTAAAGAGGAAGAACAAGGAGTCGGAAGAAAGATGTGAATATGTAGAGAGGATAATTGGTGGAACCCGTAGTGCTGAGACATGGAGAATAATCACGTCAATGCGAGTGTCAGCTAGTGAAAAGTTCATCATAATAATATTAGTCATGACCAATGGACAACATATTTTAAGGATTTATTCCAGGAAAATAAGTCTGAATTTTAAAATGAATGTGAGGTGAGGACGAAAGAGGAAGAATTACGGAGTTTAGACATAAAAGTTTTTCAGCAGACTCTGAGAAGCTGAAAGTTCAAGAAAGAATAACGATATGGATCAATATATCCAGAGCTGGTGGAGTTTGATCCATAGAAATTGATGGAGATGCTAAGGAGATTATTTTAAAGAGTATTAAATGGGGAAGATGTTCCATCGGAATGGAAAACATGTTACATAAGCCCGTTGCATAAAAAAAAGGCCATGTAATGATCCAAATAATTACAGAGGATTGGCAGTGACTCCTTTCGTTGAATGAATGTACTCAAAGGTAATGATAAATCCGGTAGAGAAAGTAACAAGTCATACGCAGCAAGAAGAGTAAGCGGGATTCCGAGTTGGAAGATCGGTAATGAACATCGCACAGTGAAACTAATATGTGAAAAACGCATAAATGCTGGACTAGAGACATACGTTGCATTGATTCACCTAGAGAAAGCATAAGATAATGTACCTACCAACAACAAACCATGGGAAAAGTTGAAAGAGAATTAGATAAAAGATTGCTACATGCAGTTATGAAATTATGTGAAAATAACACAGAGAGAGTAAGGATTGGGAATATTTGGACACAAGTATTCAGGCTGAGAAAGGGTCTGCGACAGGGATATAGGCTTCACCGACCCTCATTTAGCTTTTTCTAGGAGCAATCTTGCACACTTGGCATTTAAAATGCCATGTTATCGGAGGACAGCAAAATATTTAGGCTAAATTTTGCAGATGATCAGAGTTTACTAACAGAAGATGAAGATAATAAGGCTGGCCTGAAGATGACCATGAAGAAGCGTAAGTACTTGGCTGTTGGGACAGAAAACGTAAATAATTTGGAAGTAAATGGAGAAGTAATTGTAGGTGCGGAAAAGATAAAATATCTTGGGGTATTATTTAATGAAGAGGGCACAAGCAATGACGAAATCACTAGTAGGATTAGTAAAGGATGAACCGTAACAAAGGCAATGAACACTGTTCTATGGAATAAAAAGACAAGAAGAACAACGTAGAAGAAAATGCATAAGACTATAGTCCAGAGAATAGTTTTTTATGGAGCAGCAGCCTGGGACGTTAGCAAAATAAATAAAAATAAGAATAAACTGCTTGCCATTGAGATGGATTACTAAAGACGAACCTCAAGCTGAACTAGGATGGATGCGATAAGAAAAGACATAATCCGACATAGGATGAAAATGGATACGGATATCTATGATGGCATCAACCAGAAAGGGCTGATGTGGTTGAGCTATGTAAATAGGATGAATAAAGATAGGAAACCAAAAAAGGAGTCGCCCACGACGCAGCTGACAAAATGATGCGGAGGAGGCAATGCAAGCAAGGAACATGAATTTTGAGGTAGGTCAAGGGCACTACGATGAGTACCATCCCAGCGGAAGAAAAGGAGTTGCCCACAACGGAACTGGCAAAAAGATATGGAGAACGCTATGCAAGCAAGGAATATGAATTTTGAGGAAAGTCAATGTAGAAGAAGACGGCGGCTGGGGCGGAAAAGCGACGCCAGCTGTAGATAATCAGCAAGAAGAAGAAGATGAACAAAACGGCGAAACATTACCAACATAATAAAGGCCACCGCATTGGGCCAGATATGAACGAGCAAGAGAGTCGTAGACCACATGCCAAGAGTGTTGAAATTCGATATCTCGATCAGCGATCAAATTACAATTCAGGGAATTAGTCATCGGCTGACAAGCGACTTGCACGGGAATGAGAGCAGAAGAACCAATGTACGATCTCGGAAACAAAAAGGTAAACCTGATCAAGTGCGATGTCATGAGGAAGCTACTGTTGCAGGAAAGGATGAGAGGCATTAGTACATTCCTGGCATCACACATTTCACGTTTATTCCATAAATTCCATTAACCACAATCACAGTCATGTTTCTCTGCTCAGTTATACTGGTTGTTAATCGCAGTAATGATATCAGCGATTGTGAAGACCACGCCCTCTTTTCCTGTATATTAACAGTTTCTGTATCCACCAACAGGAGGAGAGGTGGTGCGTCTGGTCAATCACAGCAAAGGTACTTAGCCAGTAAACACTGTTGGGCTGGACGCCGTTCTGACAGCTCCACACATTTTTTTCCATGATCCATAGATGGCAGAGCATGCAGGTGGGGTTCAGCTAAAATGTAAGAATAATGAACTGTGGAGAGAGTCGCCCGTAGCAAGCTAGTGGCTGTTTTACAACTAAGCTCAGGTCAGCCAAAGCGTGTTTTGCAGAGGGCACTGTAGTCAACCCGTTGACTTCTCAGAAGGCAGTTGTATTGGGAAACAGTTTGAACAAGATCCCTATTTCTCATTGTAGTTCAGCTTTGTTTCTTTTCAGTATCTGGCTGAAAGTGAGTTCAATCAAGCCAGCTAGAATGGCGTGAGGATTTCTGAGAGATGGCATGCCCCTCTCTCGCTTTAACTACACTGTCGGCCAGATTAATATTCATATTTTTGGATATGATCTCAATGTTCCCCAGTACTGCATTTGGTATGTGTAGTTTACGACTTTTTTACATGAGGAAATTGTGGGCAGAATGTTCGTATAACTGCATGTTTAACATATAGACAACTTGTTCCGGTTAGCCCATAGTGGAGACGACGAAGAACAGGAAGAAAAATGGATTGCGAGCCACAAGTGTTGTGTCCCGTGATCTGGCTGTGGGAGTGATTCGGGGTAGCAGCCCTCTGTGAATTGTACTTGGAAAGGGACACTGGGGCATGTCACTCCAATCTTCCCAGTTGGGGTCAGAGCAGGAGGGCGCCAGTTCACAAAGCAGTTTACCTGGGCCAGGAGACAGAGCGTCGCAAAGGCGACCAGTTGGTAGAAAGTGGGTGGAGGAAGCTATTTAAGAGAGACTGCTGTAATCTGAGCTTTTGTGCAAAGTCATAAAACTACAAGCATTCTCATGTTAGAAGCTGGGTCAATAGGCACAGAGCCGGCCGGAGTGGCCAAGCGGTTAAAGGCGCTACAGTCTGGAACCGCGCGACTGCTACGGTCGCAGGTTCGAATCCTGCCTCGGGCATGGATGTGTGTGATGTCCTTAGGTTAGTTAGGTTTAAGTAGTTCTAAGTTCTAGGGGACTGATTACCTTAGAAGTTAAGTCCCATAGTGCTCAGAGCCATTTTTTGATAGGCACAGAGTGGCTGGGGCACATGTTTAGTGGAGGCAAGACTGTAACTCCCCTGGTGCCAGGAAGTCGCAAGGCTCTTTTAGCAAGTGACAAAAACATATATTTCATGGGCATGACTGTCTAGGAAGCTTGACAGCCTTCTTTCAGAAACTGGAAGTGATCAACCTGGAAAGATTAGATCATGCTTACCATGAGAACGACGCCTCCTTGGTCTAAAATCTTCTTTTTTCAGATAAGAGAAATTTTGAGTTGCTGATTGGCTCCTTTCGGCGTATGCATAGCTGAGGCTTGCTACCCTAGCATGGTAACCCTGGTGCTGTGTCTGGATTGGCTACCAGGCCAGCAGAACAGTCAAGAGCGGAGATTGGATGAGTAGAGGATTTTTATTAGTTTGTGAAATTTAGGGGCGGTTTCGTCTTTGCTAATTCGGCACCCATTCTGAGGCTTGGTGGAAAGTGGTTGTGGTTCTTTGTTTGCTTCGTCTTCTGGTCCTCCCCTGGTGGAGAACGTCAGGTCATTCCATGGTGGGTGAGACTTGTGGTCTGTATCTTGTGGAGGACTAAGAACCAGTGGCAGTTTCCAACTGCACCGACAGTGGAACTGCATATCATTTCGGACATACCGCATGTCGTGAGGGTGAACTTATTCATTCAGGGTGGGCCGTCTGATGTCAGACAATTCCAGCGTGTACTGTCGTGCCTGTGAGTCAAATTGTTTTGGCAGTGAACGAGTGCGCCTCACTCTGAAATCTCCCGGCATTTCAGGGTTCTGACAGGGAAGTTTCCCACGTCCTGACCATCACAACGTCAGACCGCGTAATTTGCAAATTTTCGTGGAAGCATCAAACCATTACAGTTGTGGCAGTACACCGCTCCTCGGCCATAACGCGCCGTTTTCTGCTGCCGCCCGAACCAAGGCAAAGGGGTTAAATACTGCTGCATCGACTTAGGGTTGTTAAATGTTGTTCGCAGCTCCTTGTTCTCAGGTAAACCATAGTTTGTGGTATACTTGGTCGTAGTTGTTCCATTTGAATACAACTGGGCCTCTCAGTGGATTCATGTAAACAAAGTCAGATTTCGTTGTGAGAGGGATTCATTCAGGGGAGAATTTGTGTGGTTTCCATCCCAGTAAATGCCTCGCTAACTAAACACGATCCCTTTTCTGATTTATGTTTGTGTGTCTTTTTTTTTTTTTTTTTTTTTTTTTTTGTAAGATTTATCAGCTCTGTTCTAGTTATAATAGGATGAATAAAAACTTATCATTATTTTAGTAAACTTAAATGTGCCACTGTTATCATTCATACTCCTCCAATCATTCACTGTTTATATTTTATTGTGGTGATACATGGACACACCACCACTTCAAAATTCAATCGTCTTAAATTAGTTAATCTAATTATTAAGTTGAGTCCAGAAGCTCACCCCACATACAGGCAACGTAAGTGCCATGAGTAAATTCATTAATTTCATACATAAAAATTGGGGGTGTAGTTAACGATCTGAAGGTTATCGAGAAGATAATACTTTTCTTTATGTAAAGATAATAACATTTAGCACCACTCAGACACATACTCATTATTAAAGCAAGCGACCACTTGCATTTCTTCCATCAAAAGACGGGAGATTTTGTTATTGGGTATTCTTAAAATAGACTCGAGCACAGGAGACTATAATCTGACATTCAGCAAATTTTGTACAAGGAAAAACTACAGATTGGTGGACTAATCTAGACGTTATTTGATGGCATCGGCTGATTATGGAGGTTTGAAGTTTGGCGTTTTTCGATACCATTACTTAATTAAATTCATGACTGCTCATCCATGATCAGGCGTGCAGGAATGTTTTCTTTTCCTTTCACCATATAGTTATATCTTACAATTACTGTTTATTCACCACTGAGTTAGAATTCGAATTATTTCTGAAATCCCCAGTTCCTTTTCTGAGACATTTGTCAAGTTAATAAGCGCTTGCTGTATCTTATTATTTGTCCTAATTAAACCCTGTTCTTTTTTTTGTGTTCTCAGTTAAGGTCCATGTTCGTATTTTTTTTTCTCGCGTTCACTGAGAATCGTTATAATAAAAAGATTCACTTGGGCCAAGATTTTAGTTCAGTAGTTAGCGTATCCAATTCTCCGTGCAGTATACCTCTAAAGATTTTGACAACCGAACACCCAGGTCTCATTTTCTAGAATCACTACACTGATAGGGTCAAATCCATTGTGCACAGTTCTTAACTCAGTATCCGAGTTCTTTGTGGAGCGACCTACCTCTCAATAGCCCAGCTGATACAAATCCTTACAGCAGCCGGAGGGCTCACGTCCGTAAATTAGTTGGCACTTCGAATAAATATCTTTATCATGACAGCATTCGATTTAAAACTCCCGGTAGAGGAGTGGCATAAATAGTTCCCGTGCCAGGATTTCGTAATTAATGATAATTGTTTCATAGCCAGTTAGAATTTTTTGCTCTCGGGATGGTTCTTAATCGCGTTTGAAATTAAATTTAGTGTCAGTGAGTAAGATTCAGTTGGAAAAACTTAGCTTGAGTGGCTGGCGCATGTGACTAACTCGTGTTTTCTTTCTTTCGGTTTCTGTAATGTATATTGTGGGTTCAATTCCACTTGGACGTTGTCAATCAGCATTGCGACTGGCACTGCAAATTTTGGCGGGGTTGTACCTGTGATCAGTGGGAAAATACGGTCACGAGTGTGTGTTAACTGACAAGGTTTCAACAATAACTCTTTTCAGTTTAACCAACGAATGCAAAAAGGAGTCAATCCAGGATAAAGAGAGAACGAGAAAGAGAGGAGACTATAGTAGCAGGAGAGCAAGGAAATGGCACTGCAGAGCAAGCACATGCGAGCGAGTGAGTGGGAACAGTACAAGAGTCTAGAAATAAAGATGCGAGGATTGCGTGAGTGGAAACGTAGTGATGCCATTAAATGTAGCCCCCCCACATGAATCTGGATCTTTTAGCGTGAAAGGCACCATTAGGTCAGAACTTGCCACATCTAGTGGCGCTCAACTGGGCCTGTCCAGCACGTCATCAGGCAATCCAGTTGGAAAGCAAGATAAATTTGATATATCGCTTGAAGCTATTGCCAGAGTTAGCCAAGATACAGTTGAGAGTAAGAAAATACTGGATAAAGTGACCAAAGAGACAGAGACCTGAAAATGTGCAGAGATTTCAGCAGATGTTGGCTATTTAGAAGCACAGTTTGTGGAGACTGGGCCTCTACTAGAGCGATTCTGATCTTACAGCAAAGTTTTCGCGAAGTAGAAACAAACCTTGTTGAAAGTGTGTAGGAGTGCACTGGTGGTGTAGAAAAAGCGAATAGTCATTTACCGGATGAAATACAGAGTCAATTATGCAGAACTCTGTAGGTTAATAGTCGCGGATTTATAGAACAAGAAGTGAGAAACGTACACAAAGTATGAGTTGGAACGTGTGTGGTACCAACAGCGGAAACTGCAGAGATACAATTACTTCCTGCTGTCAGGCGTGGTCAGAAGAAATTGAACCGTAGCCAACAGATGAAGAGTGCTGATCTGGCTAAAGATTGTGGAGGCTTTAATGCAAAAGTAGAACAAGTATTGGGATAGCAGAAAGATGCAAATGGTGAACGCAACTGTGCACCACTCGTCAGAAGTCATGTTCGCGAGACTGTAAATGTGAATTCACAGGTTAATTCTCCAGCAGAGAGCAGAGCAAGACTGCAAGAGGAGGAGTCTCTCGACTACAAACATTTTCTCATGGTACGAAAATTTCAAACTTTCAGGGGTAACGTCTTGTTTTGGTCATCAGTCCAGAGACTGGTTTGATGTAGCTCTCCATGCTACTCTATCCTGTGCAAGCTGCTTCATCTCCCAGTACCTACTACAAGCTACATCCTTCTGAATCTGCTTAATGTATCTCGGTCTTCCTCTACAATTTTTACCCTCCACGCTGCCCTCCATTACTAAATTGGTGATCCCTTGATGCCTCATAGCATGTCCTACCAACCGATCCTTTCTTCTAGTCAAGTTGTGCCACAAATTCATCTTCTCCCCAGTTCTATTCAATACGTCCTCCTTTGTTACATGATCTACCCATCAAATCTCCAGCATTCTTCTGTTCCACCACATTCCGAATGCTTCTATTCTCTTCTTGTCTAAACTATTTATCGTCCATGCTTCACTTCCATGCATGGCTACACAAATACTTCCCTGACACTGAAATCTATACTTGATGTTAACAAATTTCTCTTCTTCAGAAATGCTTTCCTTGCCATTGCCAGTCTACATTTTAATACTCTCTACTACGACCATCATCAGTTATTTTGCTCCCCAAATAGCAAAATTCATCTACTGCTTTAAGGGTCTTATTTCCTAATCTAATTCCCTCAGCATCACCTGATTTAATTCGACTACATTCCATTATCATCGTTTTGCTTTTGTTGATGTTCATCTTATAACCTGCTTTCAAGACACTGTCCATTCCATTCAACTGCTCTTCCAGGTCCTTCGCTGTTTCTGGCGGAATTACAATGTCATCGGCGAAGCTCAAAGTTTTTATTTCTTCTCCATGGATTTTAATTCCTGCTCCAAATTTTCTTTTGTTTCCTTTACTGCTTGCTTAATATACAGTTTGAATAACATCGGGGATAGGCTACAGCCCTGCCCCAGTCCCTTCCCAACCACTGCTTCCCTACAGGGCTAATAGTAACACATAAGATGCCAACGTGTGGACTGAACAATTTGACCAGCCTTTACCACCCTTGTAGTCATCAAAACACAAACAAAAATTTCTGTGTTGTTGTGCAGAAGGTGAATCAGAATACGAATGAGGCCTGTAGTGTTAGGATGCACGTTATGTAGAGAATCGAGGAGGCATTTCTGGCAAACAACTGCCCAAGGGCGATGGGAAGGAATTTAGAAGGATCAGATTTCTGTAGCCCAGTCAAATTCTTTGAGGTAACGCTTAAGAAAAATTAATTTCTTGATGCATCATGTAGTCCATCAGAAATTATATGATATTTCTTCATAAAATTACTAGCAAACTATAAGCACTTTGCTGCAGGACGTTGTAGAGAAGATACATAAGCATTAAAAGTCTAATTCAAGAATTATAATTTTCACATGGAAAACATAATGCTCAAGAAAGGCCATGGGATTCAGAGAATATTTACGTGTGCTGCAGCACCCCTATAACTACCGCAGAAACAATCGATTTTGACTGCACAGAGTAGGGCACTTTGACCCATACCAGTCACTGTGGAAGCTAGAATCAGTACGAGCATAATAATGTACTACGATTGAGGCAAAATTTGTATGAGCCAGGACGAACCAGATATTAAGCTGAAATTATAGAACACCATATCCAAGGGCAAACAAGAATGCAGGAGGCGCTTCATTGCTATGAAATCTGCTAGGCAAAGGATTGGCAGCAAAGAGATCTCTGAAGGACCTGATAATCCGCAAAATGAACTTGATAGCGCTTGAGAATATAGGGGAAATGCTACAAGAAGAAAGGAAGAATATCACCACGCTAGATTTGCACCTTGTAAGTACAGCTATGGTGGGGCAGACCCAGCTGAGAGTCATTCTGGATAGCGGATGTCAAGTGGCCGCCTTCTAGGATACAGCATTCCAGAGGTGCTCTGAAAACAACCATTAGCTGGTACTAGGATTGAAAAGATGAAGGCAATACGAGCCATGTTGGAGAAGGTGAACCAGGAGGTGCGGCTCGAATTATTTTACAAGAGCACAAACTAGAGGCTAATTTCCTCATAGCGCTGAAGCTGGTGATACACCTGATAATAGATATGGATTTGAAACTTCCTGGCAGATTAAAACTGTGTGTCGGACCAAGACTCGAACTCGGGACCTTTACCTTTCGCGGGCGAGTGCTCTACCAACTGAGCTACCCAAGCACCACTAACAGTTTCATAACAGGGCACAATCCGCTGCAGAGTGAAAATTTCATTCTGGAGATATGGATTTCACGACAGTCAGGCAGTTCTGGATCTTGGACTGTGGTGAAGTAATTACGCACAAGAAGACATCTGTGTACCTTCGTTTTGAAGAACAAGCAACTCATGCACAGATACCATAGAGCTGTTTTAAGCTACGTTTAAACAATGAAGCACATGGGGACAGCGTAAAGATTTGTGTGATCATCAATATTTCTAGAGATGAGTTTTCAGCGAGAGAAGAGATTCAACGAAGGAATCAAGAAAAGATGCAGGCAGTTCAAGAATTCCGTTCATGTGTGAGAGAGGTGATGATACATCTCAAAGGACAATGCGGCAGTAGTTTCACCAGAGCTTGATGCAGTCAAGAATTTACAGTACAAGTTTGAAATAAGGAAGCATAAGAACTTTTTGTTTTATCTTACACAATTTCAGTGGAGGTGTTCCAGGAAATAAGGAAACTGCTTGACGAGTGGGTGACTGAACCTGTTGTATAATATACAGCAGCGCATTACATTTGGTCCAGGAAAGGTAAGGAACATTTCTTTTTAAACTCCACGTGCACTAAATAAATACTATAATTGCACTGGAAACTGAAGGCCAGAAGACCAAGGATAACTGCTACAGAAGTCTTTTGTATCAGTTCAGACACCTCCCATTTGTACTAAATATTTCCTCCACGGCATTTATTCAGTGTTTAGATAGTATCCTCAACGAGTCTCTATGACACCACGTGACGAGATTTATAGATGATCTTTAACAGCAGAAAGCTCTTGGAGGAAGCACAACCAAATTTTAAAGGCAGTGCTCTACTCTCTTCGCAGTCATGGGCCCACGGCGAAAATTGAAAAATCTTGTTTTGGAGCCAGGCACATTAGGTTTCTGGGTCACATCATTACCAGAGAAGGAATTTAGCCAGATCCACCCCGGACTGAAGTAACAGAAAAATTTCTGACAGCCAAAACAAAGAAACAGCATATCTGGTACATTAATGATGCCTATCTGTGTGGACTAACCGAGAAGAAGATAACTTGGACACGGAATGCACAAAATAAACGTAAATTTCAGACATTAACCCGTGGATGCATGAGTGACTGGATCCGCAAAAATGCATGAGAGGGGTCTAGAAGACCCCACCCCAAAACAAATACGAAAAGCTATTTATTAACACAATATTATCAAACTGTGACGAGTTTGGTGACACAGAATGAGTAAGGAAGTATTTATTGTGATACTGTGTGATTCATTTTAGTACAATAAAATACAATACTATAAATCATGTTATAATTTTTGTGAGATTAAACATCGAACTTTAAATTTTACTGGATTTACGCCAGAAGTTTGGTTAATGAAAAATACCCACTTTGTAAATACTTACCCAATGTTTTGCAAATACTTTATGTCAGTTTTCTGCGTGTTTGAGCAGTTTTACAGTAGAAGTTATGAGGGCACAGGAAACATCTTATTTACGGTGATCTTGAAGTTCCTGCAATCTTCGGATGTTAGCAAGTACCTCCACAACATACTATGACTGTAGAACATTTTTTTTTGACAGGTGAGTTACTGACTCTTTTCTTTGTACGAGGACGTAGCATTTCTTGTCCTAATTACTTGAGGAGAGATCTCATTTTATAAGATTTGTCTTCCTAGTAGTAGGGGTGTCACTGTGAAAATAAAGACAAAGTAAGTATGGGTGCTAAATCCATTATATTTGTACATCATTCAAAGGCATCTCCTAGACTTTGTTTTGCCATTAACTCCTGATTCACTTTTATTATTGAAAGACGACTATCTATTTATTCACATGAAGTGTTGAGTGCTATTGACAAGGGATTTCAGATCGATTCCGTATTTCTGGATTTCCGGAAGGTTTTTGACACTGTACCACACAAGCGGCTCGTAGTGAAATTGCGTGCTTATGTAATATCGTCTCAGTTATGTGACTGGATTTATGATTTCCTGTCAGAGAGGTCACAGTTCGTAGTAACTGACGGAAAGTCATCGAGAAAAACAGAAGTGATTTCTGGAGTTCCCCAAGGTAGTGTTATAAGCCCTTTGCTGTTACTTATCTATATAAACAATTTGAGAGACAATCTGAGTAGCCATCTTCGGTTGTTTGCAGATGACGCTGTCGTTTATCGACTAATAAAGTCATCACAAGCCGGCCTAGGTGGCCGAGCGGTTCTAGGCGCTTCAGTCCGGAACCGCGCGACTGCTACGGTCGCAGGTTCGAAACCTGCCTCGGGCATGGATGTGTGTGATGTCCTTAGGTTAAAGTAGTTTCAAGTCTAGGGGACTGATCACCTCAGATGTTAAGTCCCATAGTGCTCAGAGCCATTTGAGCCACCAAAGTCATCACAAGATCAAAACAAACTGCAAAACGATTTAGAAAAGATATCTAAGTGGTGCGAAAAGAGGCAGTTGACCCTAAATAACGAAAAGTGTGAGGTCATCCACATGAGTGCTAAAAGGAACTCGTTAAGCTTCGGTTACACGATAAATCAGTCTAATATAAAAGCCGTAAATTCAACTAAGTATTACAATTACGAGCAATTTAAATTGGAAGGAACACATAGAAAATGTTGTGGGGAAGACTAACTAAAGACTGCGTTTTATTGGCAGGACACTTAGAAAATGTAACAGACCTGCTAAGGAGACTGCCTACACTACACTTGTCTGTCCTCTTTAAAAATACTGCTGCGCGGTGTGGGATCTTTACCAGAACAGGCTGACGGAGTGCATCGAAAAAGTTCAAAGAAAGGCAGCACATTTTGTATTATTGCGAAATATGGGAGAGAGTGTCACAGAAATGATACAGGATTTGGGCTGGACGTCATTAATAGAAAGGCGTTTTTTGTTGCGACGAAATCTTCTCACGAAATTCCAATCACCAACTTTCCCCTCCGAATGCAAAAATATTTTGTTGACACCGACCTACGTAGGGAGGATCGATGACCACGATAAAATAAGGGAAATCAGAGCTCGTACCGAAAGATGTAGGTGTTCATTCTTTCCTCGCGCTATACATATATGTAGATGTAGATGTAGATGAAAATTATGTTTGGCTTCGTTTTACGTCATTCATCTACTGCGGCGCTGTAATCCGGTGAACTGGGTAGTATGAACTTCTGTTGCTTTTGGCCACCTAACCTGTCTTCAAAACTATATTATGAGCAAAACAAAATGACCTTGCCTTGGAAGTCTTAACTTCTGGTGGAGTTTCCTTGTCTTGTCTTGTCTCAAAGTTCCCACTGACGTAACTGATTCCTACAACATTTCTTAAACTAAGAGAACACTTGGGGAAAAACTGTCCACTGTAATATTCGTTGAGGTGTCTCCCAACGCGTTTGTTAACCCCTTTACTGTACTAGAAGCAACAATGGCTTGTCTTCCATGATCAGAGTCCACGAAAGGAATAATTGCCTCGGGTATTCCAACCTTTTTTTGATACTAACAGTGCACCCATCTTTTATATTAGTACAGTCTTCGATCCTCTAATAAGCTTAGCAAGATGAAATAGTCCCCTGCTTTCTTAGAGTGACGGTTACAATGTCTGTTGCTGGTTCATGCCGACTTTTAATGATATGGTGTACTCGAATTATGCTGCATGGTGGCGGTGGTTTACTCCACTGAGTTCCACTTCGACGAATAAAGAAATCAGCACTTGTGTAAGTCTGTCGTCACTTGGAATGTTAGAAGACAGGAATTCATTATCCTGGGAACCATGAGTGCCTCAGTTACTGTCATCTGCCTGATCAAAATTAGCTTTGTCTTCAAGCCATTCAGGAAATGTTGATTCAAAATTCCGAAGACTTGTGCTGCTTTCGGACGCTGTTCTTTTGGTTATAAAAGAAAATATTGAATCTACACAGTAAATAAGGGATAATGTTCCTTGCATAGTTATTTTATGCATGAAACTGAACATATGATCACGTGAAACCATTTTACAGAAAGAAATACACTTACCTTCCAAAAGAATACTCAGTTGTAGCTTTTGCAGTATTTCTATCTTGTCAGGTGACAAAGGTACAGAAACTGTACGATGAATGGCTGATTGGAAAAATGCTTTCTTATGGGAATGAGGATCAACTAAACTAGCGGAAACAATTTGGTCTGTATTATTTGCTTTGCGAGAAATACCGAAAGTAAGTTAGTCATTGGCAATAGCAATACTGAGGTACAAGTAATAAGCTAATGGTAGTTATTTTTAAGTGAAGCTCATTTTCTCGTGAAGGCTATTAAAAAAAAATTTCAAACAAATGCTGAATTGCTTACCAACTGCTAGGTCATCAAGATGATGGAATACACTGAAGCGCCAAAGAAACTGGTATCAGCATGCGCATTCAAATGCAGAGATATGTAAACAGGCAGAATACGGCGCTGCGGTCGGCAACTCCTATATAAGACAACAAGTGTCTGGCGAACTTTTTAGATCGGTTACTGCTGCTACAATGGCAGGTTATTAAGATTTAAGTGAGTTTATACGTGGTGCTATAGTCGGGTGCACGATTGATGTGACACAGCGTCTCCGAGGCAACGATGTATGTAGTGGGGATTTTGCCGTACGACCATTTCACGAGTGTACCGTGAATATCAGGAATCCGCTAAAAGATCAAAACTCCGACATCGCTGCTGCCGGAGAAAGATCCTACAAGAACATGACCAACGACGACTGAAGAGAATCGTTCAACGAGACAGAAGTGCAGCCCTTCCGCAAATTTCTGCAGATTTCAATGCCGGGCCATCAACAAGGGTCAGCGTGCGAAACATTCAAACAAACATAATCGATATGGGCTTTCGTATTCTCTCGATGAATGCACGACACGAAGCTTTACGCCTCGCCTGGGCCCGTCAACACCGACATTGGACTGAAAACGTGTTACCTGGTCGGATGAGTCTTGTTTAAAACTGTATCGAGTGCATGGACGTGTACGGGTATGGACACAACCTCATGAATCCGCTAACCCTGCATGTCAGCAGAGGACTGTTCCAGCTGGTGGGGGCTCTGTAATGGTGTGGGGCGTGTGGCGTCGGAGTGATATGAGACCCCTGATTCGTCTAAATACGACTCTGACAGGTGACATGTACGTAAGCATCCTGTCTGACCACATGCGTCCATTGCGCATTTCGACGGACTTGGGCAATTGAAGCAGGTTAGTGCGACACCCCACACGTCAAGAATTGCTACAGAGTTGCTCTAGGAACACTCTTCGGAGTTTAAATACTTCCGCTGGCCAATAAACTCGCCAGACATGAACATCATTGAGCATATCTGGGATGTCTTGCAACGTGCTCTTCAGAAGAGATCTCCACCCGTTCGTACTCTTACGGATTTATGGACAGCCCTGCAGGATTCATGGTATCAGTTCCCTCCAGCCCTACTTCAGACTTCAGTCGAGTCCATGCCACGTCGTGGTGGGGCACTTCTGTGTACTCGCGGGGGGTCATAGACGATATTAGGCAGGCGTACTAGTTTCTTTGGCTCTTCAATGTCCGGTCCGGTACACAGTTTTAATCTGCCAGGAAGTTTCACATCAGCGCACACACCGCTGCAGAGTGAAAATCTCATTCTACTCTCTTCAATGTAGTTTGCCATTGACAACAAAACAGTTGTATTTTACAACCATTATTAGGATAGGAATTGTTGTTGTTGTTGTTGTTGTTGTTGTTGTGGTCTTCAGTCCTGAGACTGGTTTGATGCAGCTCTCCGTGCTACTCTATCCTGTTCAAACTTCTTCATCTCCCAGTACCCACTGCAACCTACATCCTTCTGAATCTGCTTATTGTATTCATCTCTTGGTCTCCCTCTACGATTTTTTCCTCCACGCTGCCCTCCAATGCTAAATTGGTGATCCCTTGATGACTTAGAACATGTCCTAATAACCGGGCCCTTCTTCTTGTCAAATTGTGCCACAAAATCCTATTTTCCCCAATTCTATTCAATACCTCCTCATTAGTTAAGTGATCTACCAATCTAATCTTCAGCATTCTTCTGTAGCACCACATTTCGATAGCTTCTATTCTCTTTCTGTCCAAACTATTTATAGTCCGTGTTTCACTTCCATACATGGCCACACTCCACACAAATACTTTCAGAAACGACTTCCTTACACTTAAATCTATACTCGATGTTAACAAATTTCTCTTCTTCAGAAACGCTTTCCTTGCCATTGCCAGCGTACATTTTAATACTCTCCACTTCGACCATCATCACTTATTTTGCTCCCCAAATGGCAAAACTCCTTTACTAGTTCAAAGTCTCTCATTTCCTAATGTAAATCCCTCATTATCACCCGAGTTAACTGAACTACATTCCATTATCCTCGTTTTGCTTTTGTTGATTTTCATATTATATCCTCCTTTCAGGACACTGTCCATTCCGTTCAACAGCTCTTCCAAGTCCTTTGCTGTCTCTGAAAGAATTACAATGTCATCGGCGAACCTCAAAGTTTTTATTTCTTGTCCATGGATTTTAATTCCTACTGTGAATTTTTCTTTTGTTTCCTTCACTGCTTGCTCAATATACAGATTGAATAACATTGGGGAGAAGCTACAACCCTATCTCACTGCCTTCCCAACCACTGTTTCCCTTTCATGTCCCTCGACTCTTATAACTGCCATCTGGTTTCTGTACAAATTGTAAATAGGCTTTCGCTCCCTGTATTTTACCCCTGCTACCTTCAGAATTTGAAAGAGAGTATTCCAGTCAACATCGTCAAAAGCTTTCTCTAAGTCTACAAATGCTAGAAACGTTGGTTTGCCTTTCCTTAATCTTTCTTCTAAGATAAGTCGTAAGGTCAGTATTGCCTCATGTGGTCCAACATTTCTACGGAATCCAAACTGATCTTCCCCGAGGTCGGCTTCTACCAGTTTTTCCATTCGTCTGTAAAGAATACGCGTTAGTATTTCGCAGCTGTGACTTATTAAACGGATAGTTCGGTAGTTTTCACATCTGTCAACACCTGCTTTCTTTGGGATTGGAATTATTATATTCTTCTTGAAGTCTGTGGGTATTTCACCTGTCTCATACATCTTGCTCACCAGATGGTAGTGTTTTGTCAGGACTGGCTCTCCCAAGGCCGTCAGTAGTTCTAATGGATGTTGTCTACTCCCGGGGCGTTGTTTCGACTCAGGTCTTTCAGTGCTCTGTCAAACTCTTTACGCAATATCGTATCTCCCATTTCATCTACGTCTACATCCTGTTCCATTTCCATAATATTGTCCTCATGTACATCGCCCTTGTATAGACCCTCTATATACTCCTTCCACCTTTCTGCTTTCCCTTCTTTGCTTAGAACTGGATTTCCATCTGAGCTCTTGATATTCATACAAGTGGCTCTCTTTTCTCCAAAGGTGTCTTTAATTTTCCTGTAGGCAGTATCTATCTTGCCCCTAGTGAGATAAGCCTCTACGTCCTTTCATTTGTCCTCTAGCCATCCCCGCTTAGCCATTTTACACTTCTTGTCGATCTCATTTTTGAGACGTTTGTATTCCTTTTTGCCTGCTTCATTTACTGCATTTTTATATTTTCTCCTTTCATCAATTAAATTCAATTTTTCTTCTGTTACCCGAGGATTCCTACTAGCCCTCGTCTTTTTACCTACTTGATCCTCTGCTGCCTCCACTACTTCATCCCTCAGAGCTACCCATTCTTCTTCTACTGTATCTCTTTCCTCCATTCCTGTCAGTTGTTCCCGTATACTCTCCCTGAAACTCTGTACAACCTCCGGTTTAGTCAGTTTATCCAGGTCCCATCTCCTTAAATTACCACCTGTTTGCAGTTTCTTCAGTTTTAGTCTACAGTTCATAACCAATAGATTGTGGTCAGAGTCCACATCTGCCCCTGGAAATGTCTAACAATTTAAAACCTGGTTCCTAAATCTCTGTCTTACCATTATATAATCTATCTCATACCTTCTAGTATCTCCAGGATTCTTCCATGTATACAACCTTCTTTTATGATTCTTGAACCAAGTGTTAGCTATGATTAAGTTACGCTCTGTGCAAAACTCTATCAGGAGGCTTCCTCTTTCATTTCTTACCCCCAATCCATATACATCTTCTATGTTTCCTCCTCTCCCTTTTCATACTCTCGAATTCCAGTCACCCACAGCTATTAAAGTTTCGTCTCCTTTCACTACCTGAATAATTTCTTTTATCTCATCATACATTTCATCAATTTCTTCATCATCTGCAGAGCTAGTTGGTATATAAACTTGTACTACTTTAGTAGGCATGGGCTTCGTGTCTATCGTGGCCACAATAATGCGTTCACTATGCTGTTTGTAGTAGCTTACCCGCACTCCTATTTTCTTTTATTCATTATTAGGATAGTAATTAGGTCAGTTATTTGTTTTTTAAAAGTACGTAGTTTTTTTCAATGTTGTCAATGGTTGTTTGAACAGGTACATTGGTATATAGGTTCGTAATATCTAATGAAAATATTTTGTTGTCTTGGTTACACTGCAGATCTTCGATTTTACGGATTGGATTTGGACTAGTAGCATCAAAATAATTGTTTCGAAAAACAAGTTCTTTTTATTTTTTCTTGGAGAAACCTTGCTAGCTCGTGATACGCACTGTTCATATCGTTCACAATTAGACGTATCGGATGTTGCTTTTTATAATAATAATAAGTTTATTGCAGCCAAATAGCCATACAAATTCAATGTACAGTGATAATAATAAGATAAATTAGAAATTTCACATATTGTGATTTGCATAGTCACTTATTGTTCGTGTCCTTTTGGTCCAGAGCTCTATATGGTAACGTTTGCAAATTTTGTGACACAGTTTACACTCACACATTTCGTTTGATTCATGATATGACGTGTTGTTGCAAATAAGGTGGTGGAAACCATGGACTGCCACTCTGGTGACCACATGTCTCATTTCCAAATTTTTCTTTGTCCATGTTCTGTCAATCATGGCACCTGTGCTGTAAAATTCTGGAGATATGTCTTCCCTTTTTTTCTTCAATGTTTTAAGTAGACTTTCCAAGGCGCTGCTATTGGATAGTACCAGGATTGTCCGAAGGTCTTCAATGAGGAAGGGTTCCCTCGCCAGCAGGTATACAAGGCTCGATCTTGTTGTTTTGGACACTCCAATTGCTTTCTTTATATAGGTTCTAGTGTTGTTAGGTTGTTCACTGTAAGATGTGGTGGTCCAATAATTTCTATGCCGTACGTCAGTATTGGGAAGATTTTGGCTCTGAATAGTGCCATTGCTGTCTCTAGGCTAAGGGATCTGATGTATTGTATTTCATCTATTGCCATTATTGCTTGCATTGCTTTCTCTGTTACATGTTTTGTGAAACATTTTGCAGTTGTTTGTATTGTGACCCCTACGTACTTGTAGTCCGGTACAATCTTCAGTTTTCTCTCTCGTATGAAGATCTCAGCTGATGCGGGTGTTCTTCCTCCATTTCTGAGTACCATCATTTCTGTTTTCGCCACATTTATTTCGAAGCCGTGTTCGACAAACCAATCTTCCATATCGTTTATCGCTTCTTGTAACTTTCCAATATTCTTTGCACTTATTACAATATCATCTGCATATGCATATGAGACTACACCCTCCCTTTGGGGTATTCTTACAATTTCTTCTGCTGCAAGGATAAATAACAGAGGACTCAGTGGGTCTCCGCTGTAGTACTCCGTTTGATTGGAGTATCGGCTCCGATAGGGAGAGATTGTCTGATATTCTTACTTCGTTCCATTGCAGTATTGCGCTTATAATTCGTGTCCAGATGTTTTTCCCAGGGTTTCCTCTAGTTTTATGGTCATTAATTTTCTGTTTATGAAGTCAAAGGCTTTAGTAAATTCTATGAATACTACATAGAACTTTTTTCTGTCTTCAAGGGCTTCCCATACGCTGTCAGAGTTGATCTTCCCTTTCTGAATCCTATTTGGCTTTCGGGGAGGATTTCGTCGATTATTTGCTTTATTCTTTCTGTTATTATTTTTGTGAACACTTTGAAAGGTAAGTTTTCTAGGGCTATGCCTCTGTATTTGCTAGGGTCCTTGGGGTCTCCTTTCCCTTTATAAAGCACGAATTGTCTATTATCATTTTGATTTGTTTTATGTGATCGGATTCTGCTTCCACTTTCACGACGTCTATTGTTCTAGAGAGTGCTTCTTCCTCCTTTTCTTGCGTTTTTCGCCATGCTCCTTGGATATTTATTTCCAGAGGGATATGTTTCCGAAGTGGTGTGTGGTCTGCAGTCCAGAGAGGTGATATGTTACCCCTGATTGGTCCCCTTATGAACGCAATGTCTATTGTACTTATGCCGTTGTGGGAAATATATGTAGGTATATTGGGATTGTTCAACAGGATAAAGCCTTCTTCCTGCAACTTTTCCACTGTTACTTTTGCTTTGTAATTTTGTACATCCATTCTGCAATTTAAGTCTCCAGCAATAAGTAATGGTTTATTATGTTTACTCTGAGCGATCAGCTGGCCTATTTCATCTATTATATCAATGCATGTTTTGTTCGGTTGGAAGTATGCTGATATTATTGTAATGTGTTTCGTTTCTGTCAGGAGTGTATGTTCTTGTCTGATAGTTGCAGTTATTGGAGTTAAAAAATGATTCAAATGGCTCTGAGTACTATGGGACTAAACTGCTGTGGACATCAGTCCCCTAGAACTTAGAACTACTTAAACCTAACTAACCTAAGGACATCACACACATCCTTGCCCGAGGCAGGATTCGAACCTGCGACCGTAGCAGTCGCGTGGTTCCAGACTCTGGCGCCTAGAACCGTCGGCCACTCCGGCCGGCTATTGGCGTTAATTCCGGTTTTATGAGCACAGTTATTCCTCAACTGGGTCTTCCTCTGTCGCCTTGTTTTGCATGGAGATGAGTACAGTAAAATTCTGCGTGTTGCCAGTCTTCTGTTAAGAATGTTTCTGTTAAGACTGCTATGTCATATCTCTGCAGAAAGTCTGTTGGAGCTGTGTTGGTTGCACTTTTTAGACCTTCTATGTTCCACAGGAGGATCTTTAAGGTTCCTACTGCTCCTTCTTCTTTCAATTTTTTTGGGCTGCATTCTTGTGTCTTCTGGAAGAGGCACCCCTCCGTTTTTTCTCGAAAAAAAAAACGGGAAAACGAAAGCGTCTGACGGTGATTCCTGCTGGCCAGAATTCAGGTTTATTCGCCAACTTTAAGTTGTGAAAGGGGATGCCTACTTAAAAAGACTTCGTATTATTGTTGTTTGCCAGTTCTTCACATTTCACATTTTCTTTGATTCCTTTCTTACTCAGAAATTGTTTTACTGAGTCCGGTGTTGTCTCAGGTTTAAGCCGTCCTACATAGAGCCAGGCCGTCTTTTCTCCAGCTTGTAGACTCGCGTCTCCTGGTCCAGCGCCAGTCATCGTCTCCTGTTGCTTAGTTGGTCTTCTCTTTCTTCTATGGGTAACTTCAGTCCAGTGTTCTTCATTTCCATTCGTTTCAGTTGCTTGGTATTCTCGTGTTGTAAATGTTTCGTCTTCTTTTGTGTGAAATGCATTTTCGGTTTCTCTCTTCGTGGTGTTGGGTATTTGCTGCGGTTTTGGCATCTTTTGTCTTGAACTCGCAATTTCTTCCTTTATCATGATCTTTACACTCTTCGTGAAATCCTCCATTATAAGACTTATATTTTGGGTAACTTTTTCTGTGATTTTTGCCTCTAATATTGTGTCGTGATCAAGGGGCTGGTTGTCGTAGTTACAAGTAGTCCCACCTTTAATGCACTTCAAGCTGGGAACGCTGTTTTGCGGCCTGTGGATTCATATTAATAAGGTGTTTTTTATGAAAGTGTTCAAGCAAATGCGTAGCGCTGTTAACTGTAAGCCTAATTTCTTTGTGTACCATGGGGGTCGGATTCTCATCTAGGTCAGAAACATTATTCTCCTCAAAAAATTGAGATGTTTGAGACAAGTACTCGTTCTGAGCAGCAACGACTACAGCATTTCCTTTGTCAGACTTCGTTACAAGGGCATTGTTTTCTTTTAGCGTGACATAAATATTTTAATCAGTTTCTTATCACAATCATATTGGCAAGAAGTTTTTACTGCACGTTTCTCAAAAATACTACATACATCAAAACCTACCCTCGCCTGTGGAGAAGCGTCTACTTTGACGCTATCAAGGCCTATTTTAAGATCACAATCGTACTTTCTACAACATTTTTAACTGTCTGATTAGGCATAACATTGTATTTAATTCCTTTTTCCAAAACGGTAGTTTCTTATGGTGAAAACATATTTCAGTCTTGTTCAGAATTCTGTTCAAAAATTTATGCTGAGACCTTTGAAAACTACTGACAACTAGCTGTTTTACAGGTAAAATGCTCTTAAGATTAGACAGTTTCTTCTAATGCCTATTTGCAATACGATTCTTATAGTTATCCAAACCGTTATTAATAAAATCCCGGAATGCTTGAATCTGAAAATTAAAATGTAAGCGAAAAAGTTGAGTGAACTAAAAACACAAAACACACGTTTCTTCATCTAATCAGTCCTTCTTCCTCTATGAAGCACAAATTTTGTAGGAAATAATTTTTTGAACAAGGCACTGAAAATTTTTTGGATCCTTCATGCAGTGTTTGATGTTCAAATGGGATTTAATGAAACTTGGCAAAAGTCTATTTTCTTTGCAACGCTTATTAATATTAATAACCATACCTGTGTTTAACAATTTACTTCTTATGTCTTTGTACTTTGACACAGCCTTAGATACCTGGGTTGGTGAAAATCTTAGTTTTAAACATGGCTGTTTCTCAGCAACCGTGTACTAGTTTCAACATAGGATTATACAGATATGGTTCATGGAAAGGAATGATAAAAGATATTGAAGAGTAATTAGAACATGTGGTAAATAATGCCAACGGAATAAATTTACGCAGAGAAAAACAAAAATGTCTTTAGTTATTATGGACAACGCAAAAACAGTGTTTGATAAATCTTATATGGATGTAATTAGTCCATTAGACATAACCACGGAAGGGGACAGATATATTTTGACGTTTCAGGACGATTTAAGCAAGTTTACAGTAGCAACTCCTACAGAGAGACAAGATGCGGACACAGTAGTCAAGAAGTTCATAGAAGAAGTTATTTTGAAGTTTGGTATTCCTTTCGTATTATTGACAGATCAAGGATCAAATTTTATAAATCAAGTGTTCAAGAGAATAAGCTAATTATTAAGAACAAAGAAGATAAAACGACCGCATTTCATCCGCAGACAAATGGGGCGCTGGAACGAACGCACAGGACTCTAGTAGAATATTTAAGGCACTTCACCAAGGAAGATCATAGTGATTAGGACAAGTGGATGTCGTATAGTTGTTTTGTATTTAAAACAACACCACATAGCAGTACAGGGTATACTCCGTTTGAATTAATGCTCGGAAGAACAATGAACCTACCAGGAATATTGCGAAAGGAAACAGCCACAATAGGATATGATTACGACGACTATGTATACAAATTCAAAGCTAGGATGCAACAAGCCCATCGAGTAGCAAGAGAAAAAATAAGAGAGGCCAAAGAAATAAGCAAGGTGCTTTATGACAAAACAGAGCATCAGAGAGCTTTTAAATAGGCGACAGAGTACTCTTGCATGACGAAACAATACGACGTGGGAGATCAAAAAAGTTAGATTCACAGTTCAGAGGCCCATAAGAGAGAGAGAGAAAGTGGACCTGCCCAATGTAATCAAAAAGACGAAAAGGCGACAGGAATCGAAAGTGCATGCAAATAGATTACAACCATATTATTAAAGAAGATAGACAGGTAACATCAAGGTTTCTATTACAGACCCATCTGGATGGCATTAATCCTAATGACGTGGATTCTAATTATCATCAAGGAATGGTTGATTTACATTTGCCATGGGCAAGGAAATACGGATGGACTTGTGAAGATTAATCAGATTAGAGCATCACCAAGAATGTATTACAATCACGAAGGCGACGTTGAAATTACAAGTACAACATGGAAATTAGTAACGTATGTAAATCTGAATACGTTGGATGACAAATTTCACGCTGTAAAAAGAGTAGGATTAATAATGATACAGCAGTGCAAAGACAGACTGGAAGAGTTAAACATTAGTCAAATAGAGTGTAATATGTAGACTAACAGATTTACGCACCATGTAGAGCAATTGAAAGAAACGAAGTCCCTCATAAATCAATTAACCAGACCAGTGAGAAGGCAAAGGAGAGGAGTTCTAAATATTGTAGGGGAAATAAGTAAAATTTTATTTGGAATCTTAGACGAGGCAGATGCTGCATAGTATAAAACGCACATGGATAATATGGAATCGAGATCTGAACAATTCTTAAAATTATCTAAAGAGCAAATAGCAGTAGTCAGAGCCACCTTGTCAGGCTTGAATAAAACAGTAGGTACAATCGCAACCAATGAACAATTGCTCAAAAACGGAATCAATAAGTTAGAAAATTTTATTAAATATTCTCTGAGGACCACAGATTATGGCCTCAAGAAAATGGCTGCATTCACGACACTCATTGAACAACTCTTAGAATTACAAATGGTATGTACTGAAATAAGGAGGGAATATGAAGGATTAGTAAGTGCAATAATTTATGCGCAAAAGGGTATTCTCGCACCTCATATTGTTAATCCAGTACAGATAGTCACGTATCTGAGAGAAATCCAAAATGACTTAAGAGAAGTCGAATTCCCGATCCCCTTAATGGAAGAATATGGATATATATTATTGAAAATTATGTATCTCGATGTATTCGTAACTAATGAAATATTGGGATATGTTATTAGTATACCACTTATTGAGAACAAAGATTTTAATCTGTACAAAATGTTACCAGTACCAATTAAATTAACTTCAGGTGCAGATCAATATGTGTATATACAACCAGAAAAGTAATACTTACTAGTAGATAGCTTTACGAAACGATATTCTAAGTTATCATGGGATGAGCTAAATTGTAAAAATGTATAAGCACAATGAAAGATATGTAAGCAAACGTTTGGATTAATTTCCATGTACAGTCAAGAAGATTGTGAGGTAAAATTGTTACAAGACAGTTATATACCAACTAATTGTGCCAAGAAAATGATTTCATCAGAAAGAAATTTATGGACTAGTTTAAGTACTAATGAATGGTTACATGTAATCGTTAAGGAAAAAGCCATGACAGTTCTGTGTAGCCCATATCCGGCAAAAGATATTAGATTGACTGGAATAGGTATATTAATGTTTAAGAAAAATTGTAAAGGTTATGGATCACATGTGTATATTCAAGCAGGCAAAGTAATTCAGACAAACTATACTTGAAGGGACGTAATCCCAAATGTGAATATGAATCTAGATTGTTGTATGGAAATAGAAACAAAAATTAATGAATCAAAAATACAATCTGACTTTCCACTAAAACTCATCACTTCTGATTTAGACGATTTAAGAGTTGCGGACAAGAAATTGGAAGATATCGATAAATTCATAGATAAAGAACAACTGGAACTAGAGAGATAAAAGAAAGTACACAATTATTCCATTGTTACTTAATTAAGCATATGTTTAATCATAGGTGTTATAACATTTGTATGCTGTGCGAAATGTAAATGTTGCAAGTATTTATACAAAAAGTTTTTTTGATGATCCAAAAGATGGATATTGCTGACGATCTATTTGTACCAAGATGACAGTCGCTCAAACTCCTGAAGTACATAGAATTCCTTCAAGATCAGCCAAAAGAGAAGAAGATGAGGTAATACAAGGTGCGACAATAAAGTAATCAGACTGATTTTCTTTGCAAGATGTAGCAACCCTGCAGGCTTGTGTAAGCACAATACCTTTGACCTTGGACTTAAGCTAGTTCTAGCCCAGGCGGCAGTCGATGCAACTGCTCAGTCGTGAGTTGTGCTGTAATAAGTTAACACGTGTTTGTGTCTCTCGTCACGGAAATGGAACCGCATAATATTGCGCAACAGTATGGCATTTCGTTTTGTGTTAATATGGGTGAAAATGCGATGGCAAAAAAGTTTTTCGTTGGCATAAAATGTTTAGTGAAGGAAAAACGAATGTTGAAGATGAAGACTGCAGTGGACGACCATCAACCTCATGGACGGATGTCAACTTGCCCAGGGTGCGTGAACTCGTACGACCTGATCGAAGATTATCCGTGTAAATGATTGCAGAAGAACTGAACATCAGTCGAGAAACGGTTCGTCTAATAATAACTGAAAATCTTGGTATGGGAAAGATTTGTGCAAAAATGGTCCCCAAAAATCTGACACCACAACAGCGAGAAACACGGGAAAATGTGGCAGCCGATCTGTTAGAGCAAACGGAAATCAATCCAGAACTGTTGAGCCGTGTTACTACTGGTGACAAAAGTTGGTTTTTTCAGTACGATCCAGAGACAAAACGGCAAAGTTCGCAATAGTGCTCAAAGGGATCACCCAGACAAAAAATGTTCGCATGTCAAAGTCAAAAGTGAAATGCATGCTTGTGTGCTTCTTTGATTCCAAGGGAAATGTTCATAAGAGTGGGTACCTCCTGGACAAATAGTTAACCAATATTACTACAAATAAATTTCAGAAAGACTTCGTAAAAGAGTTCTTCGTGTCTGTGCCCACACTGCTGATAATTGGATCTGCATCACGATGATGGACCATCCCATACTGCTCTGTCAGTACAGCAATTTTTAACCTCAAAACAAATTTCAGTACTACCACAGCCACCTTATTCACCAGATATCGCTCGGTGCGTCTTTTTTCTATTTCCAAGAGGCAAAACGGCTGTCAAGGGACACGATTTTAAAACAACACAAGATGTCCAAAAAGCTGTGACCAGGGTCTTGGAGGATATTGCAGAAGATGAGTTCCAGAAATGTTATCGTCAATGGCAGAGGCGCTGGAAAAAGTCCGTCCAATCAGAAGGGAACTACTTTGAATACTTGTCAGATCAAATTAAAGGAGAACAATTGTAACTTCATGAAATTAGAAGTATCAGAGTTTAAGAATTGAGAAAACACAGTGGAGGATATTTTTGGAAGGGAAGAGAGATAAGACGCGTAAGACCAATACACGCTCATTAAGACACTATTTGAACAGCAGTGAGACGTCAACAGAAGTTTAACATATGTTAAGTAAAGCAGGGACATCAAGTAGCAAGTCGGATCATAAATTAAACGCGTGATGGTTCTATTTGAGACTGCGCCAAGAGGCATAAGCCCTGACGCTAAAGAAAGCTTACGTAAGTGGTAACGTCGAGTGGAAACCTACAAGAGAAATGGAACATTAAAGTGTTTACGGGACGAAGGAGCCAGCTAATGGAAATATCTCGAACAGATATTATAGAAGTTCAGCCGCGACTTAGAACGGTACGTAAGCAAGAGACTCTGAGAGAGGATTCAGAGAGCAGTGTGGTACGATCGACTAGCGAGTGTCCGCTTTGAGGAGCCACCGTGTAGCTACGCCAGGCTGCAGCAGCAGAAGTGTGCAGAAGTACTATTCTCAGCCAGAAGTCGGTGATCAGATCTGGTGACACACACAGGAACTGCGGGATAAGCAATCATTATCTACTCCGGGGAATAGCTTTGAACATAGACGATATGTCTTTGTCTCAAGGAACAGATAGCATTTGTAGTTTCGTAATTAACAAGAACGATTTACACAATAGACGAGGTACTGGCAGAAGTAAAGCTACGAGAACGGGGTGTGAGTCATGCTTGGGTAGCTCAGTTGGTAGAGCACTTGCCCGCGAAAGACAAAGGTCACGATTTCAAGTCTCGGTCCGGCACATAGTTTTAATCTGACAGGAAGTTTCAATGTACAGAATAGTAATTGTCTCTTGTAAGTTTAGGCTGTTGATAAGAATAAATTGAGTCTGGCATTTATTAAAGAAGGGGTTAGGCACTGGCACCTCTTTTATAAATTATCAAAGAGATTATAAATGAATTACTTAAATAAATACTAAGCTCTTCAGCATACCCATCCCGCCATTAATCCTAAAAGATTACCACTGCAACCAATAACCACCCAGTACCACCTCGGAGAGCTTTCTCCCTCTCATTTCCAAGAACAAAGGTGGACACACCAACATACCTCAGATTGTCGTCAACGTTCCTATTGCACTACAAAACAGTGCTGGGACGCGACAGACTGTCCCATGAAGATAATATCATTCAAATAATTATTGATGAAATTAAGCCTTTGCATTTGCCGCAAACGTAAAGACAACAGTAACATTCGTGCCTTTCTGGACGGATGTCATAGTGAGTATTGTGGTACGTAGTAGATGTGGACATGTCAAGCTATTATCTGCTCTGCATCTTGTATGGTTGAGTCGGACGTTACATCATCTGTAAATAATACAGTACATAAACAGTCATTTATATTATTTGGAAGATACCGAAATAGACGACAGAGGGATAGAGAGACAATTAAAATCGCTCAAAAGAGGAAAGGCCGCTGGACCTGATGGGATACCAGTTCGATTTTACACAGAGTACGCGAAGGAACCTGCCCCCCTTCTTGCAGCGGTGTACCGTAGGCCTCTAGAAAAGCGTAGCGTTCCAAAGGATTGGAAAAGGGTACATCTCATCCCCGTTTTCTAGAAGGGACGTCGAACAGATGTGCAGAACTATAGACCTATATCTCTAACGTCGATCAGTTGTAGAATTTTGGAACACGTATTACGTTCGAGTATAATGACTTTTCTGGAGACTAGAAATCTACTCTTTAGGAATCAACATGGGTTTCGAAAAAGGCGATCGTGTGAAACCCAGCTCGCGCTATTCGTCCACGAGACTCAGAGGGCCATAGACACGGGTTCCCAGGTAGATGCCGTGTTTCTTGACTTCCGCAAGGCGTTCGATACAGTTCCCCACAGTCGTTTAATGAACAAAGTAAGAGCATATGAACTATCAGATCAATTGTGTGATTGGATTGAAGAGTTCCTAGATAACAGAACGCAGCATGTCATTCTCAATGGAGAGAAGTCTTCTGAAGTAAGAGTGATTTCAGGTGTGCCACAGGGGAGTGTCGTAGGACCGTTGCCATACACAATATACATAAATGACCTTGTGGATGACATCGGAAGTTCACTGAGGCGTTTTGCGGATGATGCTGTGGTATATCGAGAGGTTGTAACAATGGAAAATTGTACTGAAATGCAGGAGGATCTGCAGCGAAATGACGCATGGTGCAGGAAATGGCAATTGAATTTCAATGTAGACAAGTGTAAAGTGCTGCGAATACATAGAAAGAAAGATCCATTATCATTTAGCTACAATATAGCAGGTCAGCAACTGGAAGCAGTTAATTCCATAAATTATCTGGGAGTACGCATTAGGAGTGATTTAAAATGGAATGATCATATAAAACTGATCGTCGGTAAAGCAGATGTCAGACTGAGATTCATTGGAAGAATCCCAAGGAAATGCAATCCGAAAACAAAGGAAGTAGGTTACAGTACGCTTCTTCGCCCACTGCTTGAATGCTGCTCAGCAGTGTGGGAGCCGTACCAGATAGGGTTGATAGAAGAGAGAGAGAAGATCCAACGGCGAGCAGCGCGCTTCGTTGCAGGATCATTTAGTAATCGCGAAAGCTTTACGGAGATGATAGATAAACTCCAGTGGAACACTCTGCAGGAGAGACGCTCAGTAGCTCGGTACGGGCTTTTGTTGAAATTTCGAGAACATACCTTCACCGAGGAGTCAAGCAGTATATTGCTCCCTCCTACGTATATCTCGCGAAGAGACCATGAGGATAAAATCAGAGAGATTAGAGCCCACACAGAAGCATACCGACGATCCTTCTTTCCACGAACAATACGAGACTCGAATAGAAGGGAGAACCGATAGAGGTACTCAAGATACCCTCCGCCACACACCGTCAGATGGCTTGCGGAGTATGGATGTAGATGTAGATGTAGATGTGTACGCTGAGAGCAGAACTGGACCAAGTATTGGACCTTATGGGGCTGTATATCTTACACTGCTCCATCCCGAAGTGTGAAGTAATCTAGTGTATATGTTTGATAACGGTACTTCCTGTTTGGGTGTGGCATCTACTGTCACGTCTGTGCCGTAGCGGCACTGGCGTTCTATGAAAGTGCGCCACGAATGCCTGTGCGGAACCTGTGAGGATACAATAGCCCAGCCGCGCCGCCAGTAGGAGGCGCAGGACAAAGCGGCCCACTCGTTTTACGCAATTAGCGCCGGTGTAGAACCTCCTCCCTTCCCTCTTCACCCCACAAACCCCTCACCCTCCCTGCAGCGTGCGTGCGGCCGCCAAGACACGGCGCTGTATACTCCTCGAAAACTGCCCGCTGCGACACGGATACTCCATTAACTGGCTGCGCGCTGTATTTGCATACGTAACAACGCAGGTGCCAAAAATAATTACCGCGCCTGCTAGTCCTCGAGGAGGGAAAAAGTCCACCTCCCTCGCCGGCCGCCACTCTGACACTGGGGACGCCGATGGTGCGACGTTCTCTGAATCCATTCGGCCACTTTGGCGCGTAGCACTGCGGAACGGAACCGGCTGTACGGCGGCCGGTGTTCAGATACGGTCGCGGTCGATGGACGGCGAGAGGTCGATTTGCATAATTACTGCTACTGCGGGCCGAGTGCAGCGCGACACGGCCAGGAGAGAGAAAGAGAACCAGCCGTGCTGCACGAAACGCTTGCGTTGTTAATGGATCGACTGCGGAAATATGTAATTGATATAAACTGTTTTTGTTATTAAATAACTAAAAGCTGACGTTCATGTGCCGTGTTCGCTCTTCGCTGTTTCGCCTTTTTTTACGCTTTCGGTGTTTTCCCGCTTTCAAAAACGTTCCCCATATAAACTCTGCGAAATAGCATAATTGAGTGCAGTGAGGCTTGCTGTTGTTAATTTTCGTTCCTCTTTTTTTCTCCTCTCGGGAAACCGTCCGCGGAACGTTTTAAGCTCGGCCCAGAACTCCCAGTCTAATCTGTATCGACAAACGCGTCATGTATCAGACACCACCAAATTCGATAAAGAACAACGTTTATTTCTTTTACCGTGAACTCCTTTTTTCTTTAAATGGACGCATTTTCAGTAACTTTGTTGCGTGCAGAAAACGAGTTTTATTGCTCGAGTCATCTTCTTATTCGAGCATGTACTCAAAAGTTATTAAACACCAAAGTGGAAGAAATTGGAAATAATCATCTTACAATTTCCAGAACGAGCAAAAAAAAAAAAAAAAAAAAAAATCACAGTCAACAAAGGCAGAAACAACTAGTTGACTACCGTCAGCTGCTATCAGTTTTTTCAGAATGGAGTGCATGGTGTACACATTTAGTCACTAACCTCCATAGAACAGTAATTCTGAAGGGTCATAATACGTACCAGATAGAAGCTACACAGTCCTTCCAGTTACGTTGGCGAGTTATCAAACGAAAGGATGCTTAGCGCTGTTTTTTTTAGACGTGCTCCTGTTGCACGTACAAGAAATAAGTGAATTTCGTTTGGAAACACGTCTAGGGTTCTTGTATTTCGTAGTGTAAAATACTCGTACGTTATGAATTTAATTTGAAAAAGTAAGTACCTGGAATACATTAAAGTCATACAAAGTGTATTTGCTAACACAAAAATGTTATTTATTGTGGAAGAAAGCTGTCACTGGAGATACATGTGAATATGGGAGCTACGCAACAATGTAGTGGATTTTCCGATACTATAGTAAGCTCCTGGTGGACCTGCTAGCGAAGATTTGGATGAACGGAACGTATTAGGTCACAGAGAACTGTCTCCCGCCTTAGTGTGGTCGGCCGACTGCGAGCATTGTATCTGCGCTCCACCTTCCCGTGCGTGAGCTTTACGTATTTCCGCGTACGCATCCAGTTGATTCAGACTTGCGCAGCGTCCATTTGTTCTGGAATGATTTCGTTTAGCGACCACAAGTTTGACAGAGGGCTGTTTCGCTTAAAAGCAAATGTCAGGGCGGCATGGTTCTATCTGTGAGCCTCAAGCACTGCTGTATTAAACGCGTATCTTAACCAAGGCAACGAAGTATCATAGTGGGAATAGTGATCCTGACAGAATATCAGTCACTGGGAGTATCTGACTGACTGCCGGCTGAGGCTGTGAGAGAGAGCCGTAGCCGCCCGCGACACGGAATCATAAATTCTTCGTAGCGCCGCCACCACACCACCTGTTCGGCCGCTGCTGATAATGTGCAGAGATGATCACAATCCATCCATCGCACTCGACAATACCAAACTGGCTCAGCTGGTAAATTAATAATGTCTCTTTTAGTATACGAACTATAAAATAGAGATAACTGTGGGGACTTGAATTGGTGTTCAATATCCCAGCTTTGCCTCGATATTTACTTATTTATTTTCTTATAACTTACACTCCATCTCCTCCTCCACCTACATTCTCACACGCTCTTCCTTTTTACCTACTGAATACCCCTCCCCACCTTCCTCATGCCTCCGACACCTCCCCCTCCTCCACCTTCTATCCATCTCTCTCCTTTCCTCTCCATCCTTCTCTCCATCCACTACATCTCTCACATCTATCAGTCCTTGTCCTCTACCCTATTCTGTGTCTCTTCATCTCCTTCTCCTCATCTATTTCTGTCTCCTCCCCATCTCTCTGTTAATCATCTCCTCACCATTCTCTCTCTGCCCATATCCTCCTCCCCCTCTCTCTCTTCATCTCATCCTTCCCTGCTTTGTCCATCTCCAACACCCCTCTCTTTCCTTTTACTCCTCTCTCTCTCTCTCTCTCTCTCTCTCACTCTCACTCTCTCTCTCTCTCTCTCTGTTCACCTCCACCTCCTACACCTCTCTTTGGATCTCTTCTTCCCTCCTCTCACAGTCCATCTCATCGCTCCCCTCTTTCTGACTCTCTGTGCATATTCTCCCCTCTTCTCTCTGCTCAGCCATGTCCATCCACACATATAGCCCTTGTAAGGCACAATATGCCTCCTTGCATTTATTCCTGTACATCTCCTCCCCCTTGTCTCTCTTTCACCTCATCCTTCAGCTGCCACCCTCCATCCTCTCTGTATCCATCTGCTCCTGCCCCCATCCACTCCTTCCCCTATCTACTCTTGCCCCATTACTCCTGCACCCATGTTCTCTTGCATCCCTCTGTCCCCTCTCACACTAAAGCAGAATGACACCATTGCCTCAACACACCTGTTGGGAAGAGCAGCCAACACGTCAGGGGCTTCAAAAGCGGTTTTTTCCTTCTGACATGTAGAATTTCCTGCAAAGTACACCCAAATTATTCCACTCAATATGCTTGTTGTGCACAGCAGTGCGTAAAGTGCTAGAAAAACACATTTTGACCTGTATCTTTTTTACTATTAGAGCTGGGAGGTTATAAACACCACAGCGCTGATATTGTGAAATTTGCCACCACTGTGGCAGAAGTGATTTAATTCTTTTAAGAAATCTACAATAAGATATAAGCAGTCTGCAATTTGAGATTCATCTGCAGTTCATTTTAAATTGCATCGTTTCATGCTAACACTAGTAACATAATTCCAAATCCAAAACTCCCAAGGATTTACATATTTTGTAGTCATTTGCCGTCCAGGTTTGCAGGTCCACTGCTTTATACGTTGACTGAAGTGTTGATTAACTTTATAAACAACGAACAAAACTCCGAATAATGTCACTTTATTATTGTTCTCTACGCTATCAGCAACATGACAACGATGCACTGAAATATGTTGATACTTCTGTGAGTCAGTGTTGTCACATTCACTACAGAAAAAAGAATACATCACATCTTGGAAATAAACGCACATCTATCGTCTGCTGCCTACACTCATCAATACTGTGACACCAGAACTAACCAAGTGCCAAACGTCAAGTGCCAAGTGCCTTACTTCAGCTGGGGCTGATATTTCTATTTTTGCGGCTTGTGACTCATTCATTGGTGTCACACAAGTCCTACATTAGAATTACTCCAATTAAGTTCAATGTAATTTTAAGCTATGGTGATGAAAATTCATTGCATCAAAATGACGCTGGAAGTCTCTCACAAATAGGTGGTTCCGATGGCATGCATATCATGTTTATAATATTCTGATTGGACTGAATTTAAAGATGAAGCAAAGGCCTAAAAATATTTTTTAAAAAACAAAAATCACTAGAGAAATGTCTAAAAAATCAGACAGAATTTTGTTGTGAAGTATGTCATACGATTACGTTTGATCATACGATTTCGAAAGAGAAATTGGATTTTGCTTAGGCAAAGAACTATATAAGATGCCGATGTATCTAAATCGATTTTACATCTACATCTACATGACTACTCTGCAAATCACAGTTAAGAGCCTGGCAGAGGGTTCATCTATCCAACTTCTCAATAATTCTCTGTTATTTCGCTCTTGAACAGCACGTGGAAAAACGAACATTCCGTGTGAGCTCTAATTTCCATTATTTTATTGTTATGATTGTTTCTCTCTGTGTAGGTCGACATCTTCGCATTCGTAGGAGAAAGTTGGTAATTGAAATTTCGTGAGAAGGTCCCTCTGCAACAAGAAACGTCTTTGTTTCAACGATTTCCTCCCCATATTTTAGTATATCTGTTGCATCCTCTGTTCTGGCAATAAAACGCAATCTTTGGTTTGCCTTCTCCTCAACATTTTCTATGTGCTCCTTCAGTTTAAGTTGTTTGTGATTGTAAAACCTAGGCATTTAATTGAGTCTAAGGCGTTTATAATTAACGGTAATTAAAGCCTCGTCTTTTAAGTAAACCAATCACCGAAATAGAGGTATTTTGACCCCGTGCTTCGAATGAAACACGTCAGTTGCTGTACAGGCATTTTCTAAAAGAAAGTGTGAAAAATAAAATGAATAGTGTTCTAATGTCAAATTTTGTAGGATGTTTTCATGGAGACATCAAGTAAGGAGGAGACAAAAGACTAATGTGCAAAGTGGAATAAGAGACATGGCACCACTGTGGGGTATTCACATACATTATGGATTGCCAGATGCAGTCCAGTTGGCAAGACCAGCCTACAATCGAACAGACTAGTGTCACGTTTACTTACTAGCAGGTAATGTAGAACATTTTTCAGTGTTTTGAATGTTGATGGGAGCTACTATGATTTCCTTAGTTGCGCCAGCATCTTCATCTCAGCGCAGTACCCAACATCATCTTTGATTTATGGATGCGTTGTACTCTGTTTCTTTCCCTACACATTTTGCCCTATAAGGCTCCCTCTAACATGAAATCCTATCATTCTGTTTATTCTTTCACTCATAGCTTTCTCCCTTTCCACTTGACCGGCCATTGCGGCCGGGCGGTTCTAGGCGCTTATGTCCGGAACCGCGCGGCTGCTACGGTCGGAGTTTCGAATCCTGCCTCGGGCATGGATGTGTGTGATGTCCTTAGATTAGATAGGTTTAAGCAGTTCTAAGTCTAGGGGACTGATGACCTCAGATGTTACGTCCCGTAGTGCTCAGAGCCATTTGAACCGTTTGAACCTTTCCACTTCCTCGCTGATTCTTCAGGGAATTTATTGATTCCTTATCTTTCATCCACTTCATCATCGACATCCCTCTGCAACGCCATATCTCAAACGCTTTTATTCTCAACTTTTGCATTTTCCTCGAAAGTCTCCTTGACAGGTGATTTATTTATGAAAATGGTTCAAATGGCTCTGAGCACTATGGAACTTAACATCTATGGTCATCAGTCCCCTATAATTTAGAACTACTTGAACCTAACTGACCTAAGGACAGCACGCAACACCCAGTCATCACGAGATTTATTTGTGAATCCACGTACTTAAAACAGCTATAGTCAGTCAAGTTTGAACTGTTTATCAGACTGGGATTCGAGCGCGAATTCGTACGTATTTCGAACAGAAAACCAACAGCTACGCAGTCCGAGCAAGCCTCACAAATCCTGCTGAGTGCTGTAACTGTCATGAGTTGCTTCACTTGTCTTCCAGTCGATTATCGAGATATTTGATGAGTACAATGCGTATATCAGGTAAAGAAAAAATTTTGCAGCTAAGATCGCGTGTTGAAATACTTTTATTTCCTGAGTGACCGGTTTCGACAGAGACCAGCTGTCATCTTCGGATCCACAATTTTCCAGTCTGCGTAACTGTATATCAAGTATACGGTGAAAAACATTGTAAGCAGATAAAATTAATTTTTTTAAATTTTTATTGTTGACCTTCTAGAAATAATATTTTTGTGCAGACTCTCACAACTATCACGAGTGGATACTCCATTTGTAAGACAAAGGCGTCACATTGGCTTGGTAAATACATAAAACAGAGTAAATAAAGCGTTCATTGCACCAACAGTGTATCCCGCGTAGGAGACTGGTTCGTCCGAGGTTCCGTTACAGCTAAGGCCCAGCAAGAAAGACTGAGCGGTCACGCAGCTGAAGCGCCGGCGGGCGGTTACACGCTTGGTCAACAGATGGTGTGAGTGAGCCATTACATCGATTATTAGATATTGTTTGAAACAAAACATTGTACTCGGTAGAAACATTGAAACTGGAATGGTTATTACATAATAGAAAATTATGTATCAGACTAAGCGAAAACAACCCTAAGCGTTTACATAATCATTCCTATGTCAATGTTTCTAGCGAGTACAATTTTTATATTTCAAACAATATTTAGTAATCGACGTAATGGCTCACTCAAGCCACATGTTGACCATGCGCTTAACAGCCCATCGGCGCTTCTGCTGCATGCCTGCTCAGTCTTTCCTGAAGTGCCGTAGCTACAATGGCTCCACGAATGAACTCATCCCCACTCCGGTGGCACACTGTAAAGTGCTATGAGCTTCTTACGTACTCTGTTCTATGTATAAGACAAGCCAGTGTGGAGCCTTTGTTTTATAAATGGAGTGTGCACTCGTTGTGGTTCAGTGATTCTATACAGTAATATTATTCCCTAAGTTGCGTAATAAAACTTAAAAAACTGTTATGATGTGGCTATTATGATTTCCCACTGGGTGTACAGCTACGCAAGAGACTGGTAGTAATATTTTCCTTCTGGAATACTGTGACAGCTAGAGTCGGTCGAAAGTGGTTACTGAGGAAATACAAATATTTCAGCACACTACGTACGCTGCAAAAATTTTTATTTATCACCAAATATCAGATCCCTCTCAGCAACATGTGCAGGTTATATAAGAGCCTCACACCCAGTCTATGTAAATCGTAAGGCGTCCTTAATTTAATCCGCTTTATCATTAAATGACACTTCTTTCCCAATGTTGTTCAATCCAGACGATCTGTTCTCCTTGGCATACGGGCGTAGCGAAGGAAACCCTAGCGCTTTTAAAACAAATCGGACTTAGTTTATCACTTGCAGAATTCAATAATTAAACTGAGCATCCATTAGGTATCGTAGCAGATCCTAAAATACTTTTCTGAGTCATGAGTGTATCGTTTAGGTTGATGCAGTCCGACACGTCTCCCTGCTGCTAGCGGTCATTTAAAAGTCTTTAACTATCATAGGATCATTTACTTTAATTAAAACTGTGTGTAACAGATCAAGTTATTTAGAAAGGTGTCTCCCTGAGAAAACATGAGTCGCGAATAGAGCTGCATAGTAATATATAATTAATAAAATTAGTAGATCATTTGACTATGAAATGAAAACGAATTCCTGATCGAACGGGTTTCATTACAAAAGTTCTACTGTTTAAACACATGAACATAAATTTGATTGCAACATCTAACAGAACCATAGAAACGCCAGGAACATAGAATGAATAATCGATTAACCTGAGAGATCTGAATGTCTTGGCAAAGACCAGATGGTAATGGGAACATTTGTAAGGTCGTCATCTAATAAATCAGCTGTGGAAGTAGAAACTCAAGGGACCTGCTCAGTGACTGCGTAACTACGCTGAAAAAATGGTTAACTACAATATTCACACCACGTCCATGGTTGGACCGTGAATGAGCCCTGAACCTCCCCACAAATTTACTCGGTTCGCAACAATTACTTGCTCCTATCAGTGCGTCTACATACAATACAATTGGTAAGTCTCGCCACCTATTTGTGTAAGCTCGCATAATCTCGCCAAATTTTGCAAGTCGTTGACTAGAAGATTGCCTGTGCCATGATATGCTGCTGATTGCTGTTGGCGGGGAAAATGTCATTCTGTGTTGCCCACCGACGGAGGAGACCTTGCTCACCGACTGCCAAGGAAACAGTGATTCCTGCTCGCTCTCTAGAGTAACAAGGAACTCCTCGAGTGCGAGGTCGCAAAAAGCCATTGATGTTCACGGAATTCGACGCCCACTGTCTGCCATAAAACTACAATATTGGCTGTTAATGCCTACAAACGGAGCATAGCTGAACTGCTTAGTCGACGAGTAATTCACAACAGTGCTACGGTGGCTGATCTGTTGATAGAAATCAGAGCAATGGCAGTGATAAACGGGATTAACACAGCAAACATTGCACTATATCTACAACAACAGTTGCCGGAGTTGACATTTCACCAGAAAGGAATCCAGGGAAATTCACAGAGTGAGAAAGAAGTGACAGATGCAATATTCACGTTTCTGCTAGATGAGTCAGTGGAATATGTGGTGTCGTATACGCTTGACTGTGCAGACAGTGTACATGAGGAGTACAATGATAACGATACGTGCTTAATAAGTGAAAGTGGTACTGAAACAGGTGCCGAGTACTGTAGTTCATCTTCCTCGTCGGACAAGGAGCAACAAATCCCGTCTCCAGTGAAACGTAGAGAGGATAATCGTCGTCCAAGGAGCGGGTACTAAACATACGAGGGTAATCCCAACAGTAGGGTCTCCTATATTTTTTATAAGTTCAGAACTCTGTTTGTGTGGCAGTTGGTCACACTGTTACGAAGAATGCTTCACGCGCTGTGTGTAAACATGCGGACTCCACTCCGCGCTGAGGCGCTCCGTCTTCGCTTGGCAGCCGTTGAGAATGGACCTCCCGTTGGATGTTACCGCCGAGTGCGAATTGTGCGCAGTTATTCGGTTTTTGAATGCAAAGGGCACTGCGCCGATTGAAATCCATCGCCAATTGACGGCAGTGTATGGTGAGTCGTGCATGGATGTCAAAAATGTTCGTAAGTGGTGTAGAGAGTTTTCAGCTGGTCGGACCGAAATTCACGACGAAAAAAGGAGCGGGAGACTGTCAATTTCTGAAGAGACAGTGTTGAAGGTTGAACAAAGCATGCGTGAAGATCGGCGGATCACACTGGATGATCTCTGCACGGTGGTTCCTGAGGTTTCCCGAAGCACCGCTCATAGAATTTTAACGGAAACATTGAACGACGGGAAAGTGTGAGCAAGATGGGTGCCACGCATGCTGACTGAGGACCACATGCGGCAACGACGCGCATTTCTTCACCGCCTTGGAGCCGAACAGGACGACATTCTGTACTCAGTTGTCACGGGTGACGAAACCTGGGCATACCACTTTAACCCTGAGACCAAGCAACAATCACGCCAGTGGCGGCATCCTTCTTCGCCAAATCCGCGGAAATTCAAACAAACACAGTCCGTCGGTAAGGTCATAACGACCGTTTTTTGGGATCGGAATGGGGTATTGTTGGTCGACTTTATGCCCACTGGGACCACAATTATAGCTGACAGGTACTGTGAGACTGAAAAAACTCAAACGGGAAATTCAGAAACGGGGAAGAGGAATGTTGAGCAAGGGCGTACACATTCTCCATGACTACTTTCGCACACACATCGCTCGACAAACCGTTGCTCTCCTGCAACAGTTTCAGTGGAACATAATCACCCATCCACCCTATAGTCCTGACTTGGCGCCTAGTGACTATCACCTGTTCCACAAGTTAAAAGAACATTTGGCCGGAAAGCGATTCAGCTACGACGACGAGGTGAAAGAAGAGATTCATAACTTTCTGAACAGCATGGTGGTGAGCTGGTATGACATGGGCATACAAAAACTGCCACAGCGTCTAAAAAGTGCATCGACAGAAATGGTGATAATGAGGAAAAATATCTAAATGTTCAAGCTGTAAACTGATGTAAACCACTGCAGAAATAAACAGATCTATGTACTTATAAAAAATAGGAGACCTTACTTTTGGTATTACCCTTGTAACTATGTACATGGAAGATCATCCGCAGGAGAGTAAAAAATCACTTATGAACAGGTTTCGAATAAGTCCGCAGCAATATGACCGTGAAGTGCATAAGGAAAACTACGGTTGTTTCAGGGAGGACAAGGCGCACTTTGTACAGAAACTGGTGTTGGTGCGTTTCGAGGATGCTCGAGACAATTGACAGGACGACATTCGGTTACACGCCATCACATTTCATCATTTCTCATCAACCCATTACACCAACGTGATTCTATGTGCATTCTTTAACTGTGGTTACACTGTAACACCCCACCCGTCACTTATCTGGTTTTGGCGTTTGTTCACCCCAGCTAATTGACTAACAGATCAACAGAGAGTGTAAAACTGCCGCAGTATCGGATAATGCAAAGAAAGTAATAAGGCCCTGTGACTCCTGATTTAACTGTGGTGGCAGTGTTGACATTAATTGATTCAGAATTGATTCCTTTTAATTAAAAAGGGGTGCACATTGATGTTATATTCAGCTATTGAACACCAGATGCAAATGTTGAACATAAAATTAATTAAGAAAGGGATTTGGGATTTCAACTACTTGATTGAAAACAGATACAGCCGATTAGCACAAATTTATTTTAACTCCCGACCTTCAATCATCACTTTAGATGACTCTCCTAACAGGTAGTGGGAATAAATTATAAACCAGAATTAATTCCTATCGACTGACCCAAGCGTAATGCGAAGTGGAGAAGAATTCTACAATACACAGCCCACGAAACCCTCGTGGAAAGTTTGCCAACGTGATCCAACAAATTAATCAGTGGCCTAACGCAAACCGGAGCGGGCGCAATAGCACCAAATTTAGCGTGGAGGGGCGGCGTCGTTTGCGGACGTCAGCCGGCCTCGTGATGCTGCAAGGCTGCACTCGTCTATTCACTCCTAGCTATCTTGCTCAGTACATAGCTCAATGAAAACTTTCTATCTCCAAGCTCAATCGTTCCTTTTGCTAAGTCCTAAACTGCAGAGATGCTCACTCTCTCTCAGGCAAGCTGAGTAAATAACGCCACGTTCGCACTCTAAGCAACCTGGGACCAGAAAAAAAACCTCTATGGAGACTTCTGCCAGTCCGCTCTTCGCCTCGGTTTCCCCTCCAGCAAAATCACTTATGCCAATTGCACGGCAAGTCCCGTTAATTATGGGTCGCTTTCCAGTGCACACCAATGCCTGCTCTGAGAAGTGAACAAATTCCCACTAAATTTCCCTTCCTCTCAACTTCTGCTATTTAGCTCCTCCCAGGCCACCCATCAAGGTTAGCACCTGCATCAAACACCAACTTCTCCGAAATTCTGACTCCCAGGAGAGTACGTCAAATTCCTTGGTCCTATGTTCCCATCGGAGGCCGGCGTATTTCATTCTGTCGCTCTTCACCTCATTTGCTTCAGACTCTGTGAACCATCAATTCAGCGTGAAGTTGCTATAGTCACGTACACACATATTTCGGCCTCTGTTGACCACTCCACCGTAGCTTTGCGTGGGTTTCTCGCATGTTTCACTGAAAACAGGACGACGGGCATTTATCAACAGGCGTATAAGTTCTTCGTCTGCTTCTCAGTACACCAGCATGGGGTCAACCAGCCCCTCACTGTCACTCATCTTAAGGCAGCTGGAGGCCGTGCCCCGTTACCGCTTTCTCAGAGTTTGAGCCGCCCTAAGCTGCCTATTGTCACTTCCCTTCACCATTCCCCAGCCGTGCGCCGCCACCCAGCTGCAGTCAACTCTGAATACTTCCCTGGGATAAACCAGCCTCCAGTAAATCGATGCATTTCCACAAAGTTTTCATGTCGCGTGAATTACTTTAAAACCATCACCCAACATTAATTATTCCAATACGTCCATACTATACCCTCTACAAGATGCATTGTGCCTTGTCAGTCATTTTCGTTCAACCCTACTGTTCGCTCAACGTGAGTTAGGTGATCTTTAATGACTTCATGTAAGGGGCATAGTTCTTGCCATCTTACAACATAGCTGAATGCCCTGCACGGTTTGTAACGCAGAGTTCGCCTTCGATCTTGTTAGTCACAACTATACGTTTGCTCGATTTACTCTTGATTAACCCAATCGCTGGTTCCCAAGCCTTGTTAAGATCATAGCCACAGTCACGGTTTATGAGGTCGTCATTGGTGCGAATTTCGATGGCCTCTCTAACAACGCTGTCCCAGTATCTCGACGTCTGTACCAGAATCCTCGTGCGGTCATACTCCATGGCGTGATTTTCCGACAAACAATGTTCAGCGACCGCCGACTTGCTCGGATACGTCAGTCGAGTGTGCCTCTGGTGTACCAACGTCTGACCAATACACGACTTGCCACATTGACACGGAATCTGGTACACGCCGGCCTTCTTCAAACCGAGGTCATCTCTGGCGCTCCCCACCAGTGCACGAGTTTTATTTGGAGGACAAAACACAGTTCCGACCCGGTGTTTCTTCAGAATGCGGGGGATTTTCCCCGAGAGTGCACCTGTGTATGGAGTAAACGCAGTGCCTACCTCCTCCCTCGTGACTTCATCCATCTCAACAGGTTGTGCTGCAGTGGTTGGGCGGAGAGCACGTTGAATCTGCCACTCTGAGTACCCATTTTTTCGAAATACAGTTCTCAGATGTTCCAATTATATGCCAAATTTAAATAGGGTGCTGGAATAAACTAAAGTTACATTATGAACGCAGCTCATCGAGCACTAAAGAAGAAGAAAAAAAGCTGGAAAAATAATATTCAAGAAGCTGTGTCTACGGTTAAAAACAACATGAAGCAGCAGAAGGATGTAAGAAGGAGGAGTCATGTTAAAATCGCCCAGAGTTCTTCCAATACCAAGATATCTGATCAGGTTATCCCTTTTCTATTTCCAGTGCTCGCGGGACTGTCTGTGGTTGGGCTGCTAGCGGGTGGAGCTGGAGGCGTAACTTGTACCATGAAGGAGGCAAGAAGCAACAGAAGAGCAGCTGAAGGAAACAAAGAGACATAATAAAGGTATGGAGTCTATCGCCGACAGGAAAGGACTACATTTAAAATCGTACAGAGAGGGTCTTGGACTATTTATCGAAAACAAGCTCCTAGTTACAGAGTGCATGCGGAATAAGGTTACAGGTAGAAGCGCAATCAGCAGGGTCTGAAGCCTATGCTCTCATTTTTTGTAAATATTAAGTCGAACCTATCCACACTCACACTTGTATGGTGACCATTCAAAAAGACCTGTCACCTGTGCTTTGGTTAGTATCTAAAGAGAATTCCGCTGAAAGTGCAGCAAAAGCAGAGATTTATTTTCGCCTGGCTTGCTAACCATTTGTAACGTCATGGGTGGCAAATTTTGAGTGAAACCTACGCATTTGTGTTGTTGTCATGTTAAAATTTGCTTCTTTTGCCAAAATAGAGCGGAGCTTACACCGTGACACCTCACTAACATGTTGTGTAGACGCAGTTGCGAGAGAATTGTGAAGTAGTGGTTTATTAAGTTTATTATGTGAGAAACTGAGGGAAAGTAATGTCAGTAGCTCATGATAAAGAACATCCTCAATACAAAAATAAACGTGTAATGTCTTCAGTTATGTTGTGCCAAAATCCACAGCATTCCTCGTTTCAACAGCCATCGATAGCTCTTAAAAATTACATTTTTTCATCGAAAAAGTCTGTAGTTAGTGGAATAATACTCTTGATAATGAAATTTTGCGTAGTTGCCGTATGGAAAAAAAACTCTCCTCTTTGCATGCTATCATTTGCCAAAATCTCATTTCGTTATCTCAAATCGTTTATGAAATATGAGAAACGTTGTGGATATTTCATTCTGACTTTATCACTGGCGTGCACGATCGCAAATATGTTTACTACATCAGAGCAATTTTCTTGATATTGGTGACAGAGACCTCCACCGAAGCCTGCAGAAAAGATCAATATGTCAGCTAAATATCATATGCAGCAGCATATTGTGTAGTATCGACCTAACACAAAATCATAATGACCTCTATTTTTCATTGGAAGCTTTCCCGATGTTCACACAGTGTCTTACTTACGTGAAAGTCTCACAATAACTATGACCATTAACTAAATGATGGGCAGATCAACGTGAAGATGACATGTAAAGCTATAAGCAATGCAAAAATGATTTTTTTACCGAGTAGTTTCTGTAAAATCTTTTGAGAAAGATTGCAAGATATGCGCCTCGATTCTATCATCGCCGACCGGCCGAAAGGAGGCAAACACTGCAGACCTTCTGACCTCCTCTTTCGAACAAATGAATGAACTCGTCCAGCGCTTTGGACGAAAATTGGTCACTGCACATTGACCACCTTACTTACATTACAAAATTTTGTGCTGTGTTTATTCGGACTACAATGCCACAGATGATGTGAAAATCTAATAAAGCGTATGGGATCGTGAGTTTAAATGTCGCTGGCGGATCTGGAAACCATCGGTTGGCGTATCTTAAGAAGAAGAACCGAAATATTGTATACTATTTTGACGTATATGGTGATTTATTGCCAACAGAATCATTAAAATGCTATTTCTTTGGCAACTATGTGTTCTACAGTTTTCAGTGCTACCAAGACTTCGATTCATATCTTTGCGGTCACCTATGCCTTATATTTATCTTGACAAACGCATAAAAAACGAATGCTACCACACATCACTGCATCAGTCGTGATTTAGATGGAGTGTCATACACGCTGAATGTGAAAGGACATTCTCTGTATTAAATGCGGATTACTTTCCATTGATATATCTAAGTAATGATGAATGGAGTATTGCGTGGAATGGACTGGAAACATATAACAGTATTCCTAATATCAGCAACGCTAACAATATATTACATGTAGGAAGGAGTAAAGTTGCGGAGATACCACCAGGCACATACGATACAGACAATGTAAATACACTTATAAAACGACCTGTAAAGGGATATGTGCTATGAGCCAATGTTAATATGTTTAAAGTAGAAATAAAAACTGCTAAATAGACAATAGTCTGCAAGGTTCATTAGAAAATTCACTTTGAGTATAATATAGCAGTATATCTCAATGATAACCTAATCCAAACGATTTTCGAATTTTTTCCTACAGTGGGTACGTGATACTAAATTACTAAAGTTTCGGCTAATCCTATACACCTGCCAGTTGCTGTTCAGACATTCGACCATCTCAAGCTGAATGTTGTGGACGAGGACTGGAATATAGTTGACTTGCGAGCTGAGGAACTTGTGGTACGTCTCCAGTTGGAGTAAACATCATCATGGGCAGGAGTTTTTAAAAGCGCACACATCCAGCTGTCAGTACATCGATTCACGGTAGAAACACAACGTGCTAATACCAGAAAATTACAAGTTCGTTAAACTGATAGGACTGGAACCTTAGAATGACGTCACCACTCGATCTAACGTTACCAGTTCAGTATGATGAGCAAACAACTCTACAGGAATTTGTGCCCACAAACTGTTTAATATTGATGATGAGATAAGTATCCTCATTCAGCATCAGGATACTTAAACACATGCAACCAACAGTTTCCTAAACCAGGAAGGAAGTCTTTTGAAGAAGGATGGAACACCTACGGCATCATTATCACAGCGTATGTGACATGCATTCACCTAACTTTTCCAGGAGATACATTGCGAACATAATGTAATTGAAATTAAATGCACCAGGAATATTGGTATCATTTCAAGCCTTAAAACCTACATCTCCAGATAAAAGTCTGACCTGAACTGCAGGATGATTCATAGATGGATCGCTCAACAATTGCTTTGGTGTGTGTCTCCCATACAAGATGCTTATGGGCTTCTTTCAGTATATGAAGAATGTTATCATGCATGCAGAGCAGTAGCTAATTCTAGTACGAACTGCAATGAACTAAATTGCGCTCATGCAGCCAGCATACTGTGTGCCTGAAGAGTACAAAATTGTTATGGATAAAGGAGTATGGAAAATGCCACATGTCTCTGTTTCAGATGAGGAGAGACTGATTTTTCTTGAATAGTTGAATTCGAATATTACTCTCCCATTAATTTTCTGGTCATGGAAGCTGTATGAATATTCATTTCTACCAACATGATACAACTAAGCTTGGTCAATTAAAGCAGGTGTGCAATTATAAACACCTCGCTACAAAATTTTGGAGCTGCAAATAGACAAAAGAGGAAATCTGAATAGGGATGCGGATGTGTTTGACTACTGTAAACTAATCAATGCAAAGATGCTTCTGAATGATGAATATTTTCCATATGATAGTAATTTGAAGTTTGACAGAGGTAATGACATGTACAGTCCACTGCACGAAATGAACTCAAGGTTTCGCTCTTCTTACTATGAGGGAGGTGAATCTGGATGTACGCTCAGCCCACAGCAGTTCAAGGACTTGGCGCCAGTTGTCATGACATACTGCTCTAAACAAAATGAAGGTATTAAAATAAGTCTCACTGACATTCAAACTGAATTTGAATGACACCAAAATTTCCCAATAGGCACTGCTGCATAAGCATTATTACTGTCAAATTATTCGCCTTTGACTGATGTTGTACAATGAACCGTATAAGGGTATCTATGCGTCTCACACGTGCATCATTTCACTATGAAACCCCGCTCTGAGGACATTGTTACTCAGGTGCAGGGCTTCATCAACGACTGTAGTCGTTTTGTGTTTAAATATGGCGATTTCGTCACATCCACATACGCATGATGCGTTTTAAGAAGTTTCCACGTCATTGTCGCTTTGCCCCTAACGTTCAGAACAATAAAATGTGCCAAAACTTAGAAGACTTCAGCACTGTTGAACAGATTCCATCCTGGCGAAAGCTGGGATTGACCGGGATGTCCTACGAGGATCTATGAAACTCTGACCACAGAGACAACATCGTGTATGTCAAAGGCTGTGAGGCGGTTGTCTGGATGCATGAAACTGTCAAGAATGCTGCAAACCAGAATTTGGAATAATTCAATTGTCCACCAATTTGACATCTCAGGGAAGCGTAGGTGGTGAAGAAGAAGAAAACCAGTTTTATATGTGCTTCAGATAATTTGAAAATACTATTACAGTGGATGAGCAATAAAATCACCTTTCTTCTTTAAAAAAAATTGTGTGGCTATTTAGATTTCACTATATGGTTTTTTCCCTTTACAGGTTTGATTGTCATTAAGTTTTTTTTAGCACACGACATCTATGCTCTTCTTTGAGAACTAGAGAAATCATTTTAGAAGTCTTTGCGTTATGTCACTAAAAATGCTGGCGATCAGCTGCTGCTTGCCATTTCATACAGCTTAACCCGAGTAGTTTAGTATACGAACTTCTTGTTTCGAAAAATTTACCCGCTTTGTCTCCATGACTGGCACGTAATGATAGCAGTAATACTGAGCGTGTACCAACACGCTGAGGCTGTCGCAACACATTATGGGTAAGAAGTTTTACTGGCAATGCCATGAATGAGAGCAAAAAAGAAGTGCTGCGGGCTGTGAATAGAATCACTTATCAGTGCCCACCGCATGGCTGACAGGATAGAGCTCATAAATAGCTCTGCAGAGTGTGCTCTCGGTTCAAAACTTTCTCTAATCACCAGCTGGTACTGCACTGAAAATGCAATGTTCAGGCGGTAATAACTGTGATGATGATGACTGCAGTTAGTGACAATGCGCAACGGCTGGCAATGATGACAATGACACCACACAGTTGTTATTGACCGACGATGTTAGGTTGGCCTATATGATGAACTACTTAGCAGGGCTTGATGAAAGTAAGCGTACGTATTTCATATAGTAAAGCACTATTTGTTGAAATGTGGAAATATGCAAGTGACGCAGTCAAGACCTCCTTACACATGGCTCTAACAAAAATTTGGCTAACAGAACAATTTCCCGAACATTGGATCACAGCTATCATCCACCCACTACACAAAAAGGGAGATAAGAGCAACCCAGACAACTACAGAGGAATCTCTCTCCTAGATTGCACATACAAAATTCTATCCAAGATCCTATACAAAAGAATCAAGGAGCAATTAGAACAGGAGTTAGGGGAATATCAGGGAGGTTTCAGACCATGGAGAAGCTGTGCAGAGCAGATAATTAGTTTGAAATTGATTATGGCATACTACAAGAAACGGAACAAACCTCTGGGGATAACATTTGTAGATTTTAAGAAGGCATATGACTGTCTCCACAGACCTTCAGTATTGAAAATTTTAAGAAATCTAAGACTCCATCCAAAACTAATTAAAATATTACAACTCACTCTAACCAACACCAAATCAAAAGTGAACTTTAGAGGACAAATTTCGGAACCGTTCCTCATAAAAACAGGCTAAAGACAAGGTGACTGCCTATCACCATTACTGTTGAACTGTGCACTGGAATACATAATGAGATAATGGTACAAGGACAATCCAAAGAGGATAAGAATTGGAACTGCAAAAGATGATATTAGCTTAAACTGCTTGGGATTCGCTGATGATCTTGCTCTTCTAGCCAACATCGTTCAAGAAGCCAGGCAACAAGTGAAATCACGACAAGAAATAGCAGACAAAGTAGGCCTTAGAATATCATTTGAAAAAACGGAGATTATGCTAACTGATCCACCACTTGCAAACAAAATTACAGTAGGAGAACAGGAAATCAAAATTGTTGATAAATTTAAATATTTAGGTGAAATAATAACATACAATCTAAATGAGAAGCCATCATGGCAGAATAGAATAAAAAACTGAACTACACAAATTACATTACCAAAACTACATACAACAAAAAAAGCCTATCTATACATGCAAAATTAAAACACTATGAAACAGTTACACAACCAGAAATAACGTATGAAGCTGAAACTATCTTCAAAACAACTAATACAGCAGAAATTGACAGGATACTAAAAACAGAAAGAAGAAGAATTAGGACATGTATAAATAAACAGTATAAAATAAATGGACATTGGAGAATAGCATCAAATGAAACAGTATATAAGAAAATAGAACCAGTCATGAGCACAATCAGGAAGAAACGCATCTCATTCTTTGGACATCTGATGAGAACTCCAGAAAACAGAATTAGTAAAAAAAAATACAAAAATTGTGGAATAGCAAGAGCGACATTAAATGGATCACAGAAATTAAGGAAGATATAAAAGAACTTCAAATTACAGTAGATGACCTAAAAAACAAGACAGAGAAAACCAGAATACTGCGAGACCCGCAAACCAGACTACAAATGAAAATCAATAAAAGGAATACAGGAAGAGTGGTCTCAGATAAAGAAAGAAAGAAAATATCTGAAATAATGAAGAAATACACCTTTCATATAAGAATAGACTCTAATAATTATATTACCTAAATGTCATATTGGGTTATTGTTGAACCAGATTTTATCCTTGTGTAACAACTTGTTTACAACTTTGTATTTTTGACTAGAGCGGTCCAATGAAGGGCATAAAATAAATAATAATAATAAAGCACTATTTATTTTTTTTCGTGATTCTTATGTGTTCTGTACTTCTTCCTTTCTAGACTCACTGTGCAATATCAGTCCATCTGTTGGTGGTAAAGATGATCCCTGGGGAATGCACATACATGAGTGCTAGTAGAAAGTCATTCATTATTCTACAATAATAATTTTTGTTGCTACTTATGCGACGTTCTTTTTGTTTTGTAGGTGTGTCCAGTGACAATACCAGCATTCCAGTGTAACTGCCACAAGTTGCTGGTACATTGATGTTACCATTCAGAATCAATCGTATTCTATCAGACTCATTCCCCAGCTGGCCCAGCACACGTCGTCCTCCTCTTCCTCTGCCTCCAGCAACGCCCATGCTGCTCAGTATGCTTCTAGAGGATTGCTAGAACCATATTTTGTATGTAAGTACTGAGGAATTATTATTATCAATAAAGATTGCATAAAAAGTTATACAAAAGGTGAAGAATGACCGCCGGCCGCTGTGACCGAGTGGTTCTAGGCGCTTCAGTCTGGAACCGCGCGACCGTTACGGTCGCAGGTTCGAATCCTGCCTCGAGTATGGATATGTGTGATGTCCTTAGGTTAGTTAGGTATGAGTAGTTCTAAGTTCTACGGGACTGATGACCTCAGATGTTAAGTCCCATAGAGCCATTTGAACCATTTTTATTTTATTTTTATTTTTTTATTTTATTTTATTTTATATTATTATTTTTTTTTTTAAGAGTAACTTTGTTGATCACAAAGTATGCAGTATATGTTTTGAAATTATTTCTATCTTCAGAAATCTAAAATAGAAATGTAACAAGTGATGTGCTATACAAAAATGCATTACAGTAGCGTTTTTAGGTAGAAATAACTACAGAACATTAAACAAAAGTGCAAACACAGCCCATTCCCACCCATCAAGTTCAAAGGTAGAACGAGGTCAAGAGCGTTACCAGCTGTGTATGTGACATGAGATGACACACTACTAAGTGAGTTCCCATAGAACCAGAATGGGAAGTCAAAATTGCCACTAGATGGCAGCAGGATAAACGTAGTGGCTATACGTCATTTGTACTATGCTAATAAATTACATAAAATCTCAAAATTAAAAGTGGTACATCAGTGCACATTATGTCATTTGAAAAGTTATTGGAAGGTGGTAGGCTCGCATTACCAGCATCATCATCACAGCCACAATGTGGGCCTTCCAACTGGCAACCAGCGCTGCAGCCAGGTCCATCTCACTGACTGGCACCACCACTACCCTCTTCACAGGGAGGTCAATCCCAATGGCAGGCGCAGCCTGGGCTGGCCAATTGGCAAACACCAGCACCCTCTTGCTGATGGCCATCCACGTCGCCGCTGCCAGAGTTGTCCAATTGGAGACCACCACCATGTGTTGCAATAGCAATGTCATGTGCCCACAACATCAATACTCTGCCTGCTGAGGTGCAAGCCACATCATGGACCATCTCACAATTGGAAAATGAGATCATTGCAACACCGTTTCTGTCCTAGCATCAGCAGCAGCAGCCCTTCCACACTGTTACAGTCACTCAGCAAGTCCTGCCGCCGCATTGGACTCCTCAGTGACTGCTGGCATATTTCAGGAGGGGATCTCACTTGTCCAAATTTATAACTCCAATGTAGATAACCGATATCCTGCCACTTTCCTAATTGCTTGTCAGTCAGTTTTGGAAAGTGAGTACCCCAGATGCATCCATGATTCGCAATATTCTACAATTAAGTGCAGAGCAGTTCTGGACTGTGAACTGATGCATCCTCAGAACTGGGATGGAGGTGTTGGGGTGACAAGCATCATCCAAATTTGGAGGGTAACTGGCATGATATCGAGGGCTGAGTCAATCACACAGTGATTCAGATCTTCTACTGGGAGCATCATACTGAGTCTTTTCTCTGAGACGCAGGAACAACGGTCCAGTAAGACGCTCAACCATGTACTCCACTGTGATATTTAGTTACGGCGGAAGAGGGGGGGGGGGGGGAGTGATATCTTCCAGAAGATAGTGCTACTAAACATGCATGCGTCACTGTCCATAATCTTGATGAGAAGGATGTATATTGCTTTGCATGGTCGCTTGTGTCTAGAAATAGAAATTATCCTAAAGATGCATGTCATACGGATATACATATAAAACATATCATCTCCATGGCATTACAATTTGCAAAGCATCTCATTTCCCATAAAGCTACAGGACATTCCAAAACTTGAGAGGCAGAACCCTGCTTATTCAACTCATGTATATGGCTTAGCTGTTGATGTGCCATGAGAAAACGAAGACAATCTGGAACACTGTGCAGAACGACAAGGAGGTCAAGTGTAAAGTAGCTGGACATTTCTTCTTTTCCATATCAGCTGGTAAACACCCCAGACACGTAGGCCTGTTGGTAGGGTGATGAGCAGCACTCATGTGAATCAAAATCATATCCGACTACTTTGCTCCCAAATGAGTGAACACTTTCATGAATGACATTTTTGCCATGGATGTTTAAACTCGTTTACAAAGTGTCAGCGATTGAGCAAGGAACTGCCTCATAAGGAGCAGTGCCCCTTCGTCGCTTACAGTGATTCTGACTGAATATTAGCTCGTGTGGTCCACTGTGAAGGTTATCCCTCTGCCTCCCATACTACCTTCACTGAAGGACACGTACAATATGCAGATGCATGCAAAGTTGTGTGGACGGACAATTCAAACTCAATTCAAATTACACTACTGGCCATTAAAATTGCTACGCCAAGAAGAAATGCAGATGATAGACGGGTATTCACTGGACAAATATATTATACTAGAAGTGACATGTGATTACATTTTCAAGCAATTTGGATGCATAGATCCTGAGAAATCAGTACCCAGAACAACCACCTCTGGCCGTAATAACGGCCTTGATACTCCTGGGCATTGAGTCAGACAGAGCTTGGATGGCGTGTACAGGTACGGCTGACGATGCAGCTTCAACACGATACCACAGTTCATCAAGAGTAGTGACTGGCGTATTGTGATGAGCCAGTTGCTCGGCCACCATTGACAAGACGTTTTCAGGTGGTGGGAGATCTGGAGAATGTGGTGGCCAGGGCAGCAGTCGAACATTTTCTGTATCCAGAAAGTCCCGTACAGGACCTGCCACATGCGGACGTGCATTATCCTGCTGAAATGTAGGATTTCGCAGGTATCGAAAGAAGGGTAGAGCCACGGGTCGTAACACATCTGAAATGTAATGGCCACTGTTGAAAGTCAATACGAACAAGAGGTGACCGAGACGTGTAACCAATGGCACCCCCATACCATCACGCCGGGTGATACGCCAGTAAGACGATGACGAAGACACACTTCCAATGTGCGTTCACCTCGATGTCGCCTCTCACGGATGCGACCATCATGATGCTGTAAACAGAACCTGAATTCATCCGAAAAAATGAAGTTTTACCTTTCGTGCACCCAGGTTCGTCGTTGAGTATATCACCGCAGGCGCTCCTGTCTGTGATGCAGCGTCAAGGGTAACCGCAGTCATGGTCTCCGAGCTGATAGTCCATGCTGCTGCAAACGTCGTCGAACTGTTCGTGCAGATGGTAGTTGTCTTGCAAACGTCCCCATATGTTGACTCAGCGATCGAGACGTGGCTGCACGATCCGTTACAGCCATGCGGATAAGATGCCTGTCATCTCGACTGCTGGTGATACAAGGCCGTTGGGATCCAGCACGGCGTTCCTTATTACACTCCTGAACCCACCGATTCCATATTCTGCTAACAGTCATTGGATCTCGACCAACGCGTGCAGCAATGTCGCGATACGATAAACCGCAATCGCGATAAGCTACAATCCGACCTTTATCAAAGTCGGAAACGTGATGGTACGCATTTGGGCTCCTTACACGAGGCATCACAAGTAAGTTTCACCAGGCAACGCCGGTGAACTGCTGTTTGGATATGAGAAATTGGTTGGAAACTTTCCTCATGTCAGCACGTTGTAGGTGTCGCCACCGGCGCCAACCTTGTGTGAATGCTCTGAAAAGCTAATGATTTGGATATCACAGCATCTTCTTCCTGTCTCTTAAATTTCGAGTCTGTAGCACGTCATCTTCGTGGTGTAGCAATTTTAATGGCCAGTAGTGTTTATATCGGGGATAGTCCCATGAGATGGCTGCTCACAGCGCTCGAAAATCTCGCACGGGACGTTTATCGTTATTATAGCGCCAACACTCCTATGGCCAACTCACGGGAGGCTAATGAATTGTGAATGAAAGTCTTTGACTGCCGTATCTGCAGACTGACGGATAAAGATGCATAAACTCAATGTGGAGACCACTGCCATCTAATAGGGAATTTCCGCGGTGCAGCTCACGATGCATCTTAAGTTCCAATTACCACAACAAATACCCCTTTTCTTTCATACTTTCGGTGCACTTTCTTGTTGAGCATTTAGGTTATATCGGGTTGAAGGGTGATAAAGTCTGCATCATTCTTGACACCACTGAGAAGTACGCCTCGTTTTCAAAGAGAATCACGCCAAGAATAACGCTCCATTTCCTACATTCTCTTCGTTTCGTACTAGCTTCCTAACAGAAACTTGCTGAAACGATGCATCAGGATGATTTGCATATCACCAGAGCTACGTATCCCAACTACGCAAAGTTTTAACTTGTGATGAAGGAGGGGTCTTTCCATACGAATACCTGATTTCGAAGGATTGACTCAACGAAACTACATATCTGCATTCTCCAGCAGGATCGTAGGCACTGCGATAATGGATGAAGAGTATGAGCGTGCAGTGAATGTTTGGCAGCAGTTCAGTATCCTTAATTTAGGGGATTGTGCACTATTATATACAAACACCAAAGGATGACTGCTCAAGGACATCCTCGAAAAGTTCCGGAATATATGCCTGGGCACATACTTTCTGGCTCCTGCCTTTTATTTCACTGCACCTGGGCTTTCATGCGATGCAATGTCAGCATCGAACTCTTGACTGACGTGGTCACAAGGCTCTTTTTCAAATGCGGGATTCTCAGTTCTCATGGGCTTTGCCAATGTGTGCACAGGTACACTGTGGCAAATAACCCATAAATGAGTGAAAAGGAGTACAGAACTTCTGAGGATTTATAGATCTGATATAATTAAATTTTGGCGCCAATTTTAATTGATTTCTTCAGCTACCATCATTAACTGACGTTTTAAGTTACTTCATTTACCTGGATGTAAACATTTTCTATGGGCGAGCCATGTAAAAAAGTCTACCATTTGGAGGGTTCTGATGGGCAAAAGGGAAAATCAACAGAGCGAGGAAAAAGATCAAATATGTAGTTGCATATGCTGGTGAGGGATATGTCTCAGAGCTGGAATATTCCATCAACTTGCACGACAAGCACAATGACTTGCCGTTATGAACAGAGCACCTAGTCTCATGAAATAGTTCCATCCTAAAGCTGATGACAACGCTGGGACACAAACGTCGCTATTTAATTCACAATACGAATTTGTTAGTATCACTCATGGAATCTGCTTCTACCAGCATCCCTGTTAAAGGAGTACATTGGTTTAAATACTGAACAGAGGGACTCTCATGATGTGTCATTCTGAAGAAGATCTTCAGAAATTAATGAATAATTCAATTTTTTGAAAAGCCATGGAAAATGTCAGAGAATACCACGAAGTTCATTTAGTTTTTTTTTGGTGCAGTGGGTGTCATGGCGTAGTAGATTACATTGTCAGGCCAATTTTCAAATGGGCATCTACTTTAATTAAGGACTAATCACTGTGGGGAAGCGCAGTTCATGAAGCCTGTCTATGTTGGTATGTGTTGTAAGACCCACTTAACATAATTATTTTTTGTGTAAAATTTTGTTTATGTTTGTGTAAAGGAATATAATAGATAAATCGATTAAGGACCAGAGAGTCCGTATGGTAAAGCTTATGCTATCTGTACAAATAAATGAAAGCACTGCGTTCAATATCTTCTTGAAGGGCACCTATGAGATGCCTGAGACTGTTCAATTCTGTCTTTTACTATCCGAATCTTGTCATGTAAACATCGGTATCTGTAGCTCTGAACAATGTCTAATATACTGAGCCAACTATTATTCAAAATGTGTTTGAATACATTATTGGGGTACTAATCCACATATTTATATTAAAATTCATTGTTCTACTACGATTTTCAGCTTTATTTGTCCTAGACGGAACACTTCGACGAGTCACCGATCCGCCATTGCGTGACTTTGTTGTTAATATCATTCAGTGTGAAGGTTCAGTATTTCCAAGAAGAAGTTCAAGAACTTTATCTAATCACACAACATAGAGTGGTTATCAGATCGCGATAGATTGCGATAAGCAATTCACATTTTCAAAAATTCCATTGGTTCACATCTTTAGTTGCGCTGCTTCCAACACCAACCTGGGCCAATTATAATATGCGTTCTCTTACCACTTCCATATTCATTTAGTGAGCGGAGGATATCCTGTATTTCTCCAAATTTCACATGTACCGCTTTCCCTGTGCTTTTGCTAAGTTAAATTAGCCACTTCTAAGTTACTTTATATGGATACACATAGTTTCATTGCAACATGGCAGGCCCTCTGATCTCTTCAAACGCTTATTAAGGCCCATCAAACAAGCCTGTCTTCCATTTCTAAAATCTGAATTTACATACTTACAAATTAACATTTGGCAGCCGTATTACACCGTCAGGAAAGTAGGTAATCAGATGTTATGTACTGCCATATACCTGACAGGGAGTAGGATGCATGCATATCACAATTATTTTCATTTGACGTTGCAGATGAGCTGCAGCAGCATCAAACCTCGTAGTAACTCACACTAGATTCGATGCAGTGTCGTTTATGCTAGGTTCTTGCCAACATCTCTGTCAGGTGAGGACTGCTCACATGTTTCATTTACGTTCATATACGTGGTTGTTCCTTGAACAAATTCATGAACAATTTTGTGTTCCATATAAAGAAAATAAATAACATTTTTGGTGGGAAACTTTGATCAGTGAATTTAATAAATAAATTATAAGAAAGGCTAGTCAGCCCACATAGAATTTATGTAAATGGCCATTATAATATTGTGTTACACACCTTGTGTTCATTATAAACTCCCTTTGCCGTGACTAGTTTCCGTCATCGAATAGGTAAAAGTCTGCAATCTATGTGAAGTACTTAGGGAAGTAATTGGGTACAACCATGAAGAATTCGAAACGTCTGGATATGCTGCCGATAATCCTATTTGTGTAACACCTCAAAATAACAAGGTTATTACCCTGATGAAAGACGAGGGAAATGATTCGCAGATTACGGAGTTTGTAGGGCTCACATCAAAGATGTACACATACCGTATAGATGCAGGCGCCACCCTAAGGCAGTCTGAAGGTCTGCAACATGCAGCCTCAAAAGCTCTCATGATCAAAGATTACAAGAGGTGTTTTCTCGAGGAAAAGGTAATCTTCATATGGCACTGAAACTGAAAATGGGACTGTCTTGTCATGAAAACAAACAGTGGGGACACGATCGGTTCCCTTCCCTTAACACTGTTCAACTGAACGTGATTGACTGTGCCTATTTTTTTTTTTTTTAATAGTTGGCGCATGTGGGCAGAATAGTTTCATTTGTGTGGAAGTACGAATGTTTCACTGCACACTGTGCGTGTGGCTTTCCTTTCTACTGCACCTGTTGCTGTTTTATATACTGAAAATTCTCTCTCTCTCTTCGTAATAAATATTTGGCGCACATTGTAAATCAGAAAAAAATTACTTTATTTATGTAAAAAAATTTGTATGTATTGTAAGAAAATGGACCCATTTTGAAATAAAAAGTGCTTCATTCTTCCAAAAAGATATTGTATATACATACTGTAAATATGGATAATAAAAATTATGAGTTGCTGTTTTTTGCAATACAGTTCCTCTGCTTAATTTAATGAACTATCTCCTCTAAGCATATAAGTTTTAGAATGTTAATATATTGATAATGTTTGGAGACAGAAGAAAAGAAAAAAAATCTTGAACACAATATTTTTTATTACATATGTATACAGACATATTCATGCACAGTATTTCCCAAACAGTCCATGTTTATGCACCTTGAATTTGGCTTGTTTGTATTTAATTCTCTTGGGACAAATACATATATTGATATCCCATCAGTATATTCAGTGTCCTCAGGATTCACACTTCTAGGTTAAACTTTTAAAGATTGTGGTAAATGTGGTGCATGTGAGATACACATTTTAATCTACTCATCTGGATGGTCTAACTTCACATTTTTGGTACGCAAATATGTAATAAGGTCATCAAATGCCTCTCTACCATATCGCCATTGTGACACACTCTGTCTAATGTGATCAGTAATGCACGATATAGTCATTGTAAATTCACTCACTTGAACGTTTGCTGTATACAGCTAAACCATCAGTCTTTATCCAACCATTACCTCTCCACACATGTCCACTATTACTACGTCACCTTTTCATGTTGCAACATTAACTGGCGCAAGCAGAGAACAATACTCGTCACTCACTTCTTCCCAATGTATTCGATCATACCACACAATAGTCTGCATCGACAACAAGTTCTAAATCCCTGTATGGTGCTAGCCCCATATTCATATACTTCGAACCACTTGCTGCTAAATTCTGTGTACTAGTGAAGAGCAGTGGCAGCACTCTGCTAGTAGTTGCAGTAGTAGTAATAGCAGTAGTAATTGTTGTTGCTGTTGTTGTTGTTGTACCACTCAGTTGCTGTTTCAATGCTGCTACTGCTGCTGCTGCTGCTGGCTGAGTTTGATGGGATGCCAGCAGGGCTGGGAGCTCAAATCCGGACTGCTGCTGTGACAGCTGCTCAAACGCCAAAAGGTCGGGCAACTCAGCTTGGCTCAAATGGCTCTGAGCACTATGGGACTCAACATCGTAGGTCATAAGTCCCCTAGAACTTAGAACTACTTAAACCTAACTAACCTAAGGACATCACACACACCCATGCCCGAGGCAGGATTCGAACCTGCGACCGTAGCAGTCCCGCGGTTCCGGACTGCAGCGCCAGAACCGCACGGCGACCGCGGTGGGCGGCAACTCAGCTGCTATGGCTGCTACCACTGCCTTTGGCATCTGTGTGAAGTCATTCGGTTCTGTAACAATAATAATAATAATGTACGTATATGAGTATACGCACAAAACCAGTAATAATAACAATAATACTAATAACGATAATGAGCAAGAACTTGCTCTCAAATTCTGTCTTTTTATTATTATTCTTCCTGGCTGCTCGCTGATATTGAATGTGCTTCATTATGATTGCTGCTCTAAGTACTGGAAGGAAGTACAGACGGCACTACTCGAACAGTTAATAGTATGATCCACCTATCCATGTTGAGTCCTGGGACCCAACGGAGCACTAAGCGCCCGTTGGCTGAAAGGCACCAACACTCAAAACGCTATAAGACCTCCCAAAACACTAGGCGAGGGCGGGAGGGTCGGAGGGAGAGGGAGTGAGGGAGAAGGAGTGACAGAGGGGACCTAATAAGAGAGAGAGCACAATTACGTCTGAATTTTACTTCTTCTCAGCGGTCCAGTGTCAAGCCGTAAATTAGATGACTATCTGGGCTTTATTCGGCAGTATCATGCTACTCACGGTTGGGTGACCTCCGTTTTCCCACCTTCGCAGATACCCGAGGTGCGTGACCTAGCCTTGTGTCGGGGAAATGATGTTCACGGAAAACGTATCAGTAAGCTTGAGATAAGCTCATTATCTTGGCTCGTATGCCCATTTGCACTGTGCTGATTTATACTACACAGCCATTGTAGAAATAGTTACAGATCCGAAACCGGGCAGTAATGAAAGGAATGGAAGAATATAGTTTAAGCCATTCAGTTGAGTACACTTATAATTCAATTTGTGGTGGTCATGGATTCTGTTACAGCTAAATATTTTATAAACATTTCAAGACATTAAAACAAGGTTTCCGACATGTGATAACAAATACACAGGGTACGAGCAGTCTTCTACACGAGTAATGATTTTGAGTTGTTAAGCCTTGATTTTCAATCAGCTACAGACGTTTTACTAACGAAACAAATTTAGCTTTTTGAACGGGATCTCACAGGGCTTGAAAAGTTTGTCGTTGTGGCATCACGCTAGTGTAAGAACTCAAGAACTTTTTTTACAAGAGACGTCGACTGCGATAGACATGCGTAAGTGCTTCATCCACATTATTACCTTACTGTCAAGTAACAGGGCGGAAATTGTGGTATGCTACCAGACTTAGCCCCTGCAATGTGGCCCACAACTCTGACGTACTTTTAAAAGTCGTGTGTACCACGTAGCAAATAAAGTTCTACATAGGTTCATATGGCGTGGACTTAGTTATCACCGTGTTTCAAAGAAAACAGAATTGACTGACATCTATAAATCTTGCACTAATTCCTGGTTAGCCACAAAAACACCCTGAAATGTCACACTTTCTTGGGATTTCAGCACACCTAGGGGTCAGTATATGCAAGTACAAACGACGTTGCTTTGGATGCACTGTGAATCCTTCAACCATGCTTCACTATTTCCTGCAAGAAGTACAGGCAGAGTTCGGGCCACAAGTACGACTGCTATTTCCACACGATGCCGGCCAAGTGCATTTAACAGCCCCCGTCTGAACCTGCTTCGACTCGACATCCGGAGAATGGGGCATATGATCGACTACCGAGATATCCGAAAGTGAATAAAGTGAGAAGATTGGGGTGTAAAGTCCGCAGTTCATAAGAGTAGCATTCTTATTTCTGCGCCACCATCTTCGACTCTTTGTGGAGTTATTCGAGGAGTCCTCTGCAATGAGAGACTGAATTGCTATCGCGGGTATTGTGTCTGTGAGATATGGTTCCTTGCACGCAAGGTGTTTCTGTCCTACCGATCAGAAAGTACTGTGGCAGACATAGTTTGTGCAACGATCATGGCCAGCGTCACGTCGAGCATCTTTTGTAAAAATATTCAGATGTCTGTGAATTCCTAATGGACCCAACTGCTGAGGTCATCGGTCCTTAGACTTACACGCTACTTAACTGATGCCAAGAACAACACACACACCCATGCCCGGGGGGTGGGGGGTGGGGGATGGGGAGGGGGGGACGGTACTCGAACCTGCGGCGGGAGGGGCCGCGCAATCCGTGACATTGCGCCTCGAACCTCGCGGCCAGCGTTTGTAGTCGCGAACGTGAATGACATCAATATTGTAAAGTTAAAATATTAGTCAGCTGTACTGCTCCTGTAACATTGACGCAGAATGTCTCCAGAAATACGTTTCTGTGCAGTCGCTTAACCAGAAGCGAGTACCCTGGACCTTGTTTCTGTGGGATCGCAGTTTTGTGGCAGGCTAATAATGTCAGAAGAACAGAAGAAAAGAGGTACAGGATGGGGAACGGCCGGCCGAAGTGGCCGTGCGGTTAAAGGCGCTGCAGTCTGGAACCGCAGGACCGCTACGGTCGCAGGTTCGAATCCTGCCTCGGGCATGGATGTTTGTGATGTCCTTAGGTTAGTTAGGTTTAACTAGTTCTAAGTTCTAGGGGACTAATGACCTCAGCAGTTGAGTCCCATAGTGCTCAGAGCCATTTGAACCATTTGATGGGGAACGTGGAGAAGGAATGGAAATACTTTTTGTAGATTTGAAATGTCATTAAAATAAAACGAGTTTCCTTTTGATTACGGGCTATTGTTGTTGTGGTCTTCAGTCCGGGGACTAGTGTGATGCTACCACTATCCTGTGCAAGCCTCTTCATCTCTGAGTAGTTACTGCAACCCACATCCCTCTCAATCCGCTTACTGTGTTTATCTCCTGGTCTTCCTCTACGATTTTTACCCCCACGCTTCCCTCCAGTACTAAACTCGTGATCTCTTGATGTCTCACAATGTGTACCAATCGAGCCCTTCTTCTAGTCAGGTTATGCCACAAATTTCTTTTCTCCCCAACTATATTCAGTGCCTCCTCATTAATTACATGATCTACCGATCCAGTCTTCGCCATTCTTCTGTATCACCACATTCCAGAAGCTTCTAACCTCTTCATGTCTAAACTGTTTTTCGTTCATATTTCACTTCCATATATGGCTACACTCTAGACAGATTCCTCCAGAAAAGACCTCCTGACACTTAATTCTGTATTTAGGGAAGTTTCTCTTCTTCAGAAACACTTTTCTGGCCATTACCAGTCTACATTTTATATAGTTTCTACTCGTACTTTGTCCATCATCAGTTATTTTGCTGCCCAAATAGTAAAACTCATCTACTGGTTTAAGTGTCTCAATTCCTAATCTAATTCACTCAGCATCATCTTATTTCATTCAACTACAGTTTATTATCCTTGTATGGGTTTTGTTGATGCTCATCTTATACCCTTCTTTCAAGACAATGCCATTCTGTTGAACTGCTCTTCCAAGAACTTTGCTGTCTCTGACAGAATTACAATATCATTTGCAGACCTCGTAGTTTTTATTTCTTCTACCTGGACTTTAATTCCTACTCCAAATTTTTCTTTGGTTTCCCTTACTGCTTGTTACGGTTTACGTTTCCTTATAATGTACGAATGAATAAGCACTTATGTGCAAAACATTATGACTACTGCTCACTGCGAGACTGAATGCCACCTGGCAGAGTTGCTGGAACGTGATGTGATTAAAAAAAGTGTATAAGGTTGGATAGAAAAGAACAGGGAATCATTTTAGCTGCGATATAGGCCTCATCTGGGGAGATCCACTCAGATAAACGACTTTAAGAAAGAGCAGATTGTTATGTGCCCACTCCTTTAAAAGAGAATCTTGGAAACGGCGAGGCTGGTTGGCTGTTCGCGTGCTGCTGCAGTGATCATCTTTGGAAAGTGAATGAAGGGCGGTGAAACCACGAGCAGGCGACAATGTGTTGGACGCCCACGCCTCATCAAAGCAAGTGAAGGTCGGAGGGTTGCCCCTTCTTTAAAGCTAGGCAGGCGGTGATCTGCGGCACATCTGGCGACATAGTACAGTGTTGCTGCAGGCACAAGCGTTTCAGAAGAAACTGTTGAACATGTGGCTACGCAGTAGACGACTCCGTCGTATTCACATGTTGACCCAGTGTCATCGTCAGTGACGACTGCAGTAGGCACGGGAAGTGTGGTCGGATGTCTCACATTTCCTGTTACAGTAGGTCGCTGGCATTGTCCGTGTACGCCATCATCCTGGCAAAGTTCTTCTGGAAATATGACCACGCCATGGATGTCTGTGTGTGCAGTATTATACTATAGAGGACATTCGCCTGGGCTTCTATGGGACCTGTGAGAGTAATCGAAGGCACTATCACAGCTGTGGGGTATGTGAACATTATTGTGGACCACGTGCATCCCTTAATGCTTCACGTCTTCCCCGACAGCGATGGGTACCATCCGACTTCTGTCGGGATGCACCTCCGGAAGCTTACCAAGTATTTGATGCAGGGAGGCCAACAGCATGGAGAGGGACACTGTTCATGCTTAAACCCTGTGAAGTACTATCCACAACTACTAGAAGTGTGTAATATGTATTGTGAAACATCTTGTATACAGATGTTGTCTCCAAACTTACCAGGTCAAAAAATCGGGTCCGTCGGTTCGACCAGCGAACCTCTACCTGCTAGACATGACCGCAATCCGTCAGTACAGGCGGGTGAAGTCTGCCAAGCAGTCATCGGTGTCCACACGCGGTCAGACAGGGTGGTGATGGGTCGGTGCGTGAGTCAGCGGACCAGTCGGGCAGTCAGTGCGTGCCTTAAGGGGCAAACGATCACAGGAGCATACAACTGAAATCTCCTGACGAGCTTACGGGAGGCTGTCAAGAAGAACATTTTCCAGTGACGTGTTTTTGTTCCACAACACATCCCCGGCTCATTCTGTACAGGAAACAATCAGAAATTCTGCTTCTTTGGACTATAAAATATTGATAATTGATTGAAACCCCCAGCTGCCGATAGGTGTTGTTTATATACCTCGATGAGGACAGTTGAAAATGTGTGCCCCAAGCAGGACCCGTACCCGGGATCTCCTGCTTACATGGCAAACACTCTATCCATCTGAGCCACCGAGGACACAGACGATTAGAGCGACTGCAGGCACTTATCCCTTGCATCCTTCCCGTGAGACCCACATTCACAACTGTACACAATCTACATACTAATGTACCTAATAGATATTTGCCCATCCACTCATTACTCGCGCACACTAAGGTGACGATTCCCGTAAGAGTTTGGGCAACCTGATATAATTCGAACTCTTACGAGATTCGTCGCCTTAGTGTGCGCGATTAATTAGTGGATGGGCAAATATCCATAGGAACATTACTTATGTAGATTGTGGACAGTTGTGAATGTAGGTCTCACGGGAAGCGTGCAAGGGATAAGTCCTCGAGATATTAATTATCATTTATTCTAGAGAAGCTGCGCGGTCATCAATGGTATGTGTTCTTTCGAGAACAGTTACTGTCTTCATATATATCAAATATTGCCTCAGCTCCTGTATTCTCCTGAGTTGGCATCCAGCGACTATACACTATTCCTTGAACGAAGAAACCATTTCGTGGCACGAATTTACAGAATAACGGCGAGGTAATTTACAGGTGGTGCGTTCTAGAACAACTGGAATCCAGACTGCTATGTCCCTTGGCCTCCGCCAAGCCATCAGTCATTCGGAAAAAAAGTGTCACACTGAAAACTGAAAATGAAGTAGACTAACGCGATCGCTACGTTTCATGGTCGCAGCTCGTTATTTCTGGCTGATAAAACATTGTGACTACCCCTTGTACACAAATTTCAACAAAGAAACAGAGGAACCTCTCGTCACTGCTTTCAGCAAATACATCTAACAGTCTGATGGTGACCATTAGTTACTTGAAACTGGCAAGTGCATTTAGAACTGACTTTGTAATAGTTATCATAAGGAAAAATAATAGAGCGGTACGAGTATCCGTGCTAAACAGGAAACCCGTGGCTTGAACGAATAGAAGTGGATAATCAGAGTTTTGTATGTTCAAGGAATTGCAGAAGAATTATGTAATGTTAATCACAAAGAGTAAAAAATTGCAAATTATCGTCATACTTGTAAAATTCAAATTTACACGGGCGGAAATGTCACAACCAATAAAATATTTCGGACTAGTATGCCGTGGTCGAACGTATTTCACCTGAAAAGCCAACGTTTCGTTCCCATCTGCTGGGGACATTGTCAAGACCTCCTTTAAGTGTCCGATTCTCACCCTAACTCGTTACCGACTGCAGAAAAATTCCGTTTAGGCTTGCTTCCGCGCAATGGCGTGACGTCATACGCTTTGAACACCCGAGCGCAATCGACCGTTGTCGGTTGTCGTCGTCCGCTGATGCTATCACTCCATAGTGGAAGACTACTACACATCTTCTTCAACGCCTCGATCCAGATGTCATTCAGTTTGGCGCCCTCCTGCCCTTGTGGTGTTTAACAATCTCTCTGTACAGCCTTTCATGGTATCCGTGTTTGTGGCTGGCATTACTTGAGTCCTACGAGAATGGATGTTGCGGTTTTATGGCTGCATAGTAAGTTCCGCAACAGCTGATCTGTAAACCTCCTCCTTCGTACAGTTGCCCTTGTGCTCTTCTAGTAGTTTATGAGCGTTTTCTTGACGGAACACCGCGGATACAAGAAGATACAGGATACCTAAAATTGGCTGAGAATGCTCACAAACGGCTGGAAAAGCAGGAATTTATAGGATTACCTATAATTGTGGAGGTATATACATTGGTACTACGAAAAGAACGGTCATCAAACGTCTAAAAGAGCACAAGGACAACTGTAGAAGGGGGAAAATTGTCAGTTCACCTGTTGCGGAACATACTTCGCAGCCAGGAGACTACACACATTCATTTCGATTATAGTGGCTTCCACAACTGGATATTATGAAAGGCTATACAGAGAGGCCATAGAGATTGTTGAGCAGCCCAGGAATTAAAATAGGAATGAGGAGGAAGTGGAACTGAATGACATCTGTATTCCGGTGCTGAAGAAGATTTCTACGTTTTTCACCAAGGGGTGATAGCAACAGCGGACGATGGCACACGAAATCGGTCTATTGCACTCGGATATTCAAGTTATGTGACATCATGCTATTGCGCGGAAGCGCGCGAAATCGGAATTTTGCTGCAGTCAGTAGCGAGCCAGTCCAACGGCCTTGCCACAGTGGTAACACCGCTTCCCATCAGATCACCGAAGGTAAGCGCTGTCGGGCTGGGCTAGCACTGGGATGGGTGACCATCCGGTCTGCCGAGCACTGTTCTCAAACGGGGTGCACTCAGCCCTTGTGAGACAAACTGGGGAGCTACCTGGTTCAGAAGTAGCGGCTCCGGTCTCGTAAACTGTCACACGGCCGGGAGTGCGGTGTGCTGACCACATGCCTCTCCATATCCGCATCCAGTGACGCCTGTGGTTGAGGATGACACGGCGGCCGGTCGGTACCGTTGGGCCTTCCAAGATCGGTTCGGACGGAGAGTAGCGAGCCAGGATCGGAATCGCTCAGTCAAAGAAGCTGCGATACCCCTTGAAACTCTCGTCCGTAGACAGGGACAAAACGTTAGCTTTTAACGTGAAATCCATTCGACCACGGCATAACAGCCAGGATTATTTTATTAATTGTATCGTCATATGCTTTGCGGTGTATTCCGAAGATTAAATCTACTGACAGGTCCTTTATGTCATGTTATGTTCTAACGGTTGCATCTTTTATGTAATCACAGCACTTCGCGGTCATCAAAACTCATAAACCAGAGACAGCAATGCAAGAGACCTGGCAGTTGCATACGCAGCCAATTCACGACTGCAACCACTTTTGAAGCGAGGACAGGCGCGCCTTGCAGGCTTGTTGAGATGCAGGGAGCTCCGTGCCTTTGTGTCGGGCGTCTGATGGAGCGGGACGTGATATTGGTGCGGGCAGGAATGCGTGTATCCGAGGCCCACCCACACGTGCGTTGGCGGGGCCCAATTTGTCTGGCGGAAGCAGGTAGCCGGCCGGCGACTTAAAGAAAAGTCTCTATAGCCAGTTCATTAATTAGAGAGCCACTTACCGCCGGCGGCTGGGATGCCTGCCCGGCTCTTATCTGCCCTGCCCGCCGCACTAATGGCTTCCCAGGTACGCCGCTACTACCTGGCGCGAAAACATCGCGCCCTCACCGCTTCGAATTAACTCTCGCTTTATCTCCGCTGAAGGATGGCGCTGCCCCGAGACGGAGATACCACTATTTTCCTCGGCAAAACTGCTGAGTGTTCTCCTGGCCTAGTAACAAATTCCGCGTCTGATTACGATTACCATTCGAGGGTGTAACTTGACCATCTACATATGAGAGGTTATGAAGAAGAGCATAAATATCCTTCTACTTTCACTACACCCTCTCTAGACTCGGGAGAGCTGGGTTCAGAGATTCCGTCATTTACGTCTGGGTAAGTATTTACGTACATAATGACTTTTGTATCGTTTTCGGAGGTGCCGTAGCATCGCGCAAACTTCCAGGCACGTCTGTGGCCGCAATTCACGCTTTCCTCTACTTCGATTTAAATAACTTTGTGAGATACGTTTCTGCGAGCCGAGTGGTAACTCCCAGCCGCCACCCAATGGTAGATCTTTCTCGAGCGCCACGTGCTCGCTGTGTTACCTATTATGCAGGTACACGCAGAGCCCGCTCGAAACTGCTGCTCGGCCCGCTTCACTCCCTCTCCCGAGCACCTGCAAAATGTCAATAAAAAAAGCATATTACTTGGTCTACACGCAAGTAGTTATGTGACGTGTAACACAGACGATTAACTAGGAAACGTTTAACAGTAGACCTCGAACAATTACTGGCACTGGTACAATATTAAAAAATTCACAGTTAGGTCATCAGCCTCGTTTTGATCCCTGAGGAAGGCTTTAAGCTGCCACTGTGCAAACACCAATGATAAATGTCATGGAGCACTTCAACTACATCAGAAAGATTGCAATCTCCGTCCACTGGAAAACGAACAACACTGAGAATAAATACGCCGCCTCAGCGAATAGTATCTACCATACAAATTATGATAACGCTCGGAGTTACACAGGGCGAGACTTACACGAAAAATGCAAAATTTTAGTGCAAAAATATTGGAAACAATACTTATCTTCAATTAACGCTCGCTAACTCCGTCTCTTCCACCAAAGTCTTTCCAAAAGCCAACTAAAATCTCCACAAAATGATACTTGGCCTCTTCCTTTCTATCATGTGTTCACTCAATAAGCCGCTTCACACGCCAACAAACTTCAGTAAAGCTTTTAAGAACACTCTGCCAAAACATGGGAACGCATACACAATACCTGTAAGTTTTCAGTACTGTAAAAGTAATTTTTTCAATACGCTTTCATCAGTAACTTCCGGTCACCCCCCCCCCCCCCCCCCCGCCCCCCGGTAGCTGTCAGCGCGACAGAATGTCAATCCTAAGGGCCCGCGCTCGATTGCCGGCTGGGTCGGAGATTTTGTCCGCTCGGGGACTGCGTGTTGTTTTGTCCTAATCATCATCATTTCATCCCCATCGACGAGCAATTCGACGATGTAGCATCAAATCGGAAGACTTGCACCCGGAGAACGGTTTACCCAACGGGAGGCCCTAGTTACACGACCACACACAGTAACTTCCGAAAACGTAAACTAGCAGAAGTATAGAAACAGCACATCCACCACAAAAAGCTCTCGAATTGCCTGTGACATCCAGGAGAACTGCCAGCTCACTCCCAGATATCGCAGGCTCCAAATTATGTAAACACTAGCAGACAAACCCGGCATTGGCCGGGTTTTCATTTTGGCAGTTATCTGTTACAAATGAAAACAAGAAATGAACTGTGATTGTAGTGATGTATCAAATAAATTCATTTACATGCATTCGTGAAAACACCTTTGAACTTACGAAACAGTCGTACAAAGAAATCTGTATAATAACAAGTGTACAAGTACAGTATTCAAATTAAGAAACATGACCCCTGACAGTTTCTGTATGCTCGGCGCAGCCGCTTCGAGTGTCAACAACGAGATTCTGTGAATGGGAACCCCTCCTCATAGCTCTATAGACGGCTGTTGTTTACTCCTAGAGCCGTTTGCGCTTCGTAGTATAAAAAGCTGTCAAAAGCGCTGTAAGATGTCTGGGATATCATTGAGCTGACTCGACTGTAAGAGTGTCTTAGCAGTAAATAATAAATTTATTAAAACTTCATGCATGACGCAGCATTTTTTCACGTATGTCAGTGTTTATGACGTCATATCTCCTGAACAACGATAGGTAGCGATTGTTGCTTGACAGTGAGGGATACGTGTACCAAGGTTGATTGAAATCGGTCCAGTAGTTTACGAGGAGCTGTGGAAAAAACAAACACACACACACACACACACACACACACACACACACACACGCACACAAACACACACATACATTTTTTGTAATACATATCGATTAAGGCCATTCAACTAATCAGGATCGCAACAGCTGGATTTTGTTTCAAATATGGTAATGCTAGTTGGTCATCCCCTTCTCCTAGTATCAGCACCTGTCTCAAAAATGCCACTTCCTGCCAGAATTTCACACAGTTTTATTTCCAACCTAAACAACATTGCTCACATATCTGACCTCATAACAAAGTTTCTCGCTCTTAAGTAACCATACGAAACGGACTACAACAGTCTGCATAGGGTGTGTACCCCCATACAGCACATTTTAAGTGTATTACCGAGAGCCAAATCATTAGCTCCAGACTGGTAGAGATATCCAAATTAGTATTGCAATAAATTTCAGCTAGTAATAGCGCATACTCTTTTCAAAAATCTCAGTTGGAGGAGGTATACTTGGAAAAGGCCGGGAGATACGGGAAGATTTCAATTAGATTACATCGGGATCAAACAGAGATTCCGAAATTAGATATTGGATTGTAAGGTGTACCTTGGAGGAGATACAGATTCAGATCATAATTTAGTAGTGATGAAAATCGGGCTAAAGTTTAAGGACCAGTCCTGAAGAATCAAAGTGCAAAAAAGTGGGATACGGAAGTAATAAGGAATGAAGAAATACGCTTGATATTCTCCAACGCTACGAAAACGGCGATGAGCAATAATTTAGTTGTGATGAAAAGTGGGCTAAAGTTTAAGAGACCAGTCCTGAAGAATCAATGTGCAAAAAAGTGGGATACGGAAGTAATAAGGAACGAAGAAATACGCTTGATGTTCCACAACGCTACGAAAACGGCGATGAGCAATAGCTCAGTACGCAGTTCAGTTGAAGAGGAATTTACATCTCTAAAAAGGTCAATAATAAAAGCTGGAACGAAAAACATAAATACAATGAAGGTAACTGCGAAGAAACCATTGGTAACTGAAGAAAAACTTAAGTTAACCAATGAAAGAAGGAAGTACAAAAACGTTCAGGGAAGTTTAGGAATACAGAAACACAGATTAATCAAATGACAGGAAGTGAAAGGACACTAACGCGAAATGTCTGCACGTAAAATGTGAAGAAGTCTAAAAAGAAATGACTGTCGGAAGAAATGTCTGCACGTAAAATGTGAAGAAGTCTAAAAAGAAATGACTGTCGGAAGCACTGACTCAGCATATAGAAAAGTCAAAACAACCTTCGGTAAAATTAAAATCAAGAGTGGTAACATTAAGAGTCCAATGGGAATTCCACTGTTAAATACAGAGGAAAGAACTGATTGGTGGAAAGAGTACACTGAAGGCCTCTATGAGGGGAAAGATTTGTCTGTTGACGTAATAGAGGGAGAAACAGGCTTCAATATAGAAGAGGTAGGGGATCCAGTATTAGAATCAGAATTTAAAAATGGTTTGGAGGACTTACAATCAAGCAAGACAGAAGAGCTGGATAATATTCCATCAGAATTTCTAAAACCATGAGGGGAAATGGCAACAAAACGACTATTCTTGTTGGTGTCCAATATGTGGAAAAATATCATCCACACAATTTCGAAGATTACAAGACCTGGTAAGAGCGAGAATTATTGCACAATGCATCCAAGTTGCTGACAAGAATAATATACAAAGGAATGGAAAAGAAAACAGAAGTTCTGTTAGATGACGATCAGTTTGGTTTTAGGAAAGGTAAAGGTACCAGAGAAATGTTTCGGTTGATAATGGAAGCAAGACTAAAGAAAAATTAAGATACTTTCGTAGGATTTGTCGTCCTGGAAAAAGCGTGCGACAATGTCAAATAGTGCAAGATGTCCAAATTCATCACAAAAATGGGGCTAAGCTCTAGGAAAAGATGGGTAATATTCAATATGCACAAGAATCAAGAGGAACAACGAGAGTGAAAGACAGAGAATGAAGTCCACGCATTAAGAAGGGCTTAAGACAGGAATGTTGTCTTTCGCCTATCCAATCTACACATCGAAGATGCAATGACAGAAGTAAAAAAGGTTCAAGAGTGGAACTAAAATTGAAGGTGAAAGGATATCAACGATACGATTCGCTGATGATATTACTGTCCTCAGTGAAAGTGAGAAAGAATTACAGCATCTGCTGAATGAAACGGACAATCTAATGAGTACAGAATATGGTCTTAGAGTAAATCGAAGAAAGACGAAAGTTATACAAAGTAGTAGAAATGAGAACAGCGAGAAACTTAACATCAGCATTGGTGATCAAGAAGTAAATGTAGTTAAGGAAATCTCCTACCTAGGCAGCAAAATAACCCATTATGGATTGAGCAAGGAGGACATCGAAGGCAGACTAACACTGACAAGAAGGACATTCCTGACCAAGAGAAGTATACTTGTAAGATGGCAAGAACTATGCCCCTTACATGAAGTCATTAAGGATCACCGAACTCACGTTGAGCGAACAGTAGGGCTGAACAAAAATGACTGACAAGGCACAGTGCATCTTGTAGAGGGTATAGTATGGATGTATTGGAATAATTAATGTCAGGTGATGGTTTTAAAGTAATTCACACAACATGAAAACTTTGTGGAAAAGTGTCGATTTACTGGAGGCTAGTTTACCCCAGGCAAGTACTCAGAATTGACCGTGGCCGCTGGGAGAGCGGCTAAGGGAAGCGACAATAGGCAGCTTAGGGCGGCTCAAGCTCTGAGAAAGCAGTAACGGGGCGCGGCCTCCAGCCGCCTTAAGATAAGTGACAGTGAGTGGGTGGTTGACCCCAACTCCATGCTGGTGTACCGGGAAACAGACGGAGAACTTGTACGCCTGTTGATAAATGTCCGTCATCCCGTTTTCTGTGAAACATGCGAGAAAGCCACGCAAAGCTATGGTGGAGCTGTCAACAGAGGTCAAAATATGCGTGTTCGTGACTATAGCAACTTCACGCTGAATTCACGGTCCGCAGAGTCTGAAGCAAATCAGGTGAAGAGCGAGAGAATGAAATACGCCGGCCTCCGATGGGAACGTAGGACCAAGGAATTTGAAGTACTCTCCTGGGAGTCAGAATCAAGGAAAACTTGGTGTTGTGCAGATGCTAACCTTGATGGGTGGCCTAGGAGGAGCTAAATAGCAGAAGTTGAGAGGAAGGGAAATTTTGTGGGAATTTGTTCACTTCCCAGAGCAGGCATTGGTTGGCACTGGGAAGCGATGCATAATTAACGCGACTTGCGCTGAAATTAGCGTAAGTGATTTTGCTAGAGGGGAAACTGAGGCAAAGAGCGGACTGTGAGAAGTCTCCGTAGAGGTCTTCCGTTCCCAGCTTGCCTAGAGTGCTGACGTGGCGTTCTTTACTCAGCTTGCCTGAGAAAGTGTGAGCATCTCTGCAGTTTAGGACTTAGCAAATGGAACGATTGAGCTTGGAGATAGACAGTTTTGGTTCAGCTATGTTCTGAGCAAGATAGCTATGAGTGAATAGATGAGCGCAGCCTTGCAGCAGCACGAGGTCGGCCAATGTCCACACAACGACGACGCTCCGCCACGCTATATTCGGTGATATTGCCCCCGCTCCGGCCTCAGATTAATTTGTTGGATCACGTCGGCAAAGTTTCCATGAGGGTTTCATGGGCCATGTATTGCAGAATTCTTCTCCCACTTCCCATTACGCCTGGGTCAGTCGATAGGAATTACTTTTGAGTTATCGTGCTTTACTCCACACAAACGCAATTTATTACCACTGCCTGATAGGAGAGTCTTGTAATGTGATGATTGAAGGTTGGGAGTTAAAATAAATTTGTGCTAATCGACTGCATCTGTTTTCAATCAAGTAGTTGAAATCCCAAGTCACTTTCTTAATTAATTTTATGTTCAACATTTGCATCTGGTGTTCAATAGCTGAATATAACATCAATGTGCACCCCTTTTTAATTAAAAGTGATCAATTCTGAATAAATTAATGTCAACACTGCCACCGCAGTTCAATCAGGAGTCACAGGGCCATATTACTTTTTTGCGTTATCTGATACTGCGGCAGTCTTTCACTCTCTGTTGATCTGTTAGTCAATTAGTTGGGGTGAACAAACGCCAAAACCAGCTAAGTGATGGGTGGGGTGTTACATACTATGTCACACATCTGACCTTTGTATCTGCACAGTGAATGTACTAATGTGTGCAAACTTAGCTTACCACTTAGCGTGCAAATGGATAAAACATCTGAACTGTCTTCTCAAGACCAGTGTGTCAAACAGACATTCTAAATAAATATGACCCTGGCCCTATAAGGCAGCTAATATCAGGTGCAGATTGTAACAAAACTCATTAGAAATGTTGCTGTAACGTACCTAGAATGCATGAACTAATAAAAGTGAAAGTTTGGGGTCTATTCTAGAAAGACAACACAGGTATTACCTTTTTTTTACTCTACATATAATTTATCAACTATTGCTTTCAGGGGTAAAGTGATAAACAACAATCATGTTCAATTACTTTTGACACTCAGTAACAAAATATTTAATTCTTGGACAAATTGAAATGACGATTATTAAAATCGTTATCTCCAAACACGAAAATTTTTTATCACAGGAATGAATGATTATTAAAAATCCTTATTATTGCATTTAAATCTACATTTTCATTGCTGGTCAATGCTCTGAATTGGTGGAGAATAAATTTACTTTTTGAACCAATAAAAAAAAATTCTCATGTATGCAATGTTAGGGTAGGTAAGTATCCTAGCTTTTGATATTCAATGGTCAAAGTTTACACAAGATGGAGTGAGCAAAATCTAGACTCAACATTTACTGTGGCCTAATGTGTGATGGTACTTAACCAAGTGGCATCTACAATGGCGTTGTCTCTGTGCTGGATCTGACACGCTAATTCCCTAATCTGGCCTTGATTGAATTCACTCAGTTGCAACTTTCCTGTGTTCTGTAGAACGTTAATCTTTCCCTAGTCGAAATAATGGCTATTGCACACCCACTAGGGGTTGAAACAACATGTAGAATTTCTTTACCCACAAAAATACCGGCAGGAATAATTAACTACCTCTTTGTGGTCTTTTTCCACTATATGTGAAGCATATTGTCCTCACTTCACAGAAAGCAAGGCTCTCAACACCCTCGTTTTTTCCACACACTTGTGTGGTCCACCGCGAGACAAAAGAGATAGATAGAAATTTTGGGTCTCAAAATGCTTTTATATATTGGAGATCTCCCCATCGTGTCGCGTGTTCGACACTAAGTATGGCTTCAGCCAATCACAGTCTCCCTAGAGGTGGATACATTTTTATTTCTCTTGCTGGGTCGCAGCCTAGCCCTGTTATTGATGTGCAGCTACTTACCATCGGTCCCGGCCTTATTTTCGTTAAAAGGAATGATGTTTTGTTCTGGCCTTATCCCTTTCTGGATGAAGTTCGCCGTTCTCTTGCTAAATGGGAGTTTTACGATATCGTTAAGCACCTGCTCGGTTCATCTCCAAAATGCGTTTCGCTTTAACTTGTTTGTTCCACGCCATTGTCCATATTGGTATAGATCGTTTTGTTAGTTTTCAGTACATGAGATTAACTGCAATTACCTTTTGTTGATATAATGTAATTATTATTTTCTGAAGATCTCATACTGTATCATGCTATCGTTATGGATCAAGCTCATGTAAGGTCCACAAAATCTGGAGATTTAGAACTAGTATCAACTACAGGCCTTAATTTGAGAAAGCAATCTCTGAGAATGTATGTGTCGAGCACAACATTGAATGGTAGTGAAACATGGACTGTGGGAAAACAGAAAAGGATTGAAGCATTTGAGATGTGGTGCTACAGAAGAATATTAAAAATTAGGTAGATTGATAAGGTAAGGAATGAGGAGGTTCTGCGCAGAATCGGCGAGGAAACGAATATATAAGAAACTAACAAGAAGAAGCGACAGGATGGATCAGTAAAAGACATCAGGGAATAATTTCCAATGTAGTAGAGGGAGCTGCAGAAGGTAAACACTGTAGAGGATGACAGATATTGGAATACGTTGTACCATCTCCTGAAAAGTCTTCTAAAAGCCACAGTAAAATGTTACAATAGGCACAACTGAACAGTGTCAAAAACGAACAAAACTGTGAATGTTTTTGTATTCAGATTTGCTATTAGTAGTGGAATATTATTTTTGAATGAGAAAAACTTTTCACCTTTACGTGTTTTGAACATAAACATACTAATGATAAGTCATTCCTGCGTAACAAATACCAAGAATAACAAAGACTGAGTATGTCATGTCATGGAATTTCCGTATAACTGTGTGACAAAGACTTGGACAAATAAAATGATCACTCTGGTGTCAGCTCTCAAACCTGCTAGAATCTTTTGCACTAGGTTGCTTCTGAATGTACGATTTTGTTAGTTGTACGTAAACTTTTTCAGAATATATATAGAAAAAGTATTTGTCCTTTTAATCTCATTTCATACCTCTCCTCCAAGCAGACTGTAACAAAAATCATTAGAAATGTTGTTGTCACGTACCTAGAATGCATGAACTAATAAAAGTGAAAGTTTGGGATCTATTCTAGAAAGACAACACAGGTATTTCCTTTTTGATTCTACATATAATTTATCAACTGTTGCTTTCAGTGGTCAAGTGATAAACAATAATCATGTTCAATTACTTTTGACACTCAATAGCAAAATATTTAATTCTTGGACATATTGAAATGACGATTATTAAAATCGTTATCTCTACGCACGTGGCATTTGCAACGGTGTTGTCTCCGTGTTGTACCTGAAACGATAATTCCCTACTCTGGCCTTGACCGAATTCACTCAGTATGTTAATCTTTCGCTAGTCAAAATAACGTCTATTGCACACCCACTGGGGGTTGACGCGACATGCACAATTTCTTTACCCACAAAAATTCCCACAGGAATAATTAACTACCACTTTGCTGTCTTTTGCCACGATATGTGAAGCGTATCGTCCTCACTTCGCAGAAAGCAAAGCTCTCAATGCCCTGACGATCAAGCGAAAGTAATTAAGTGTAAATAATCCATTACCGAAGGAACTTTAGTTTTATCATTTGTTATCTGCCATTCTTTTGTCGTAATGGCGCGTTGGCTGCCACTACGTGAAATATAATAAATCATACAATTGTTGGGCTTCACTCACAAGATAACACAATTTTTTGCGGAAAATTTTCATTAAATATACACGACTATCGCAAAGATAGTAAATAACAATACAAGGCTTAGTAAATCGTTGGCCGGTAAATAGTTTTACTTTCACTGCCTTCAGATCATAATTAACAGTATGAAAGGCTGATGTTTAACAAAGAATTTACGTCACGTTGAGGATAATAGTGCTGCTACGTAGTTGATAATATCATGTCTCTTTCTGCAACAGTATCTATTTATTGGCCTTCAACTACTACAGTTTTAAACAAACCACGCCTATTTTTGTGCTGGCCATATGTGTTGACAACGTAAGTAAATCGTTACAACCCAACCTAGTACCTTTACTCAGAATCATTTGCCTAAGTAGCAACATTGATGATTGTTAGCGTATATTTTAGCCGCTACTATGAGTGTGCGAAATATATGCGACATAACGACATATAAATATTTTCATCCACGACTCCAAACGTAACAAACAGATACCTGTCATAAGAAAAGAAAAGAGAGAGAGAGAGAGAGAGACGATATAACAACCAGTAAGTGATTGAGGACTTAGGTTGAAAGTGCAACTCTGAGATCAAGAGGTTGGAACCAAGTTAACATCACTAAAATTACAACACCATGATGTGGCCGTCTGTCGTATCAATTTCAGAAGGAGCGAAATTCACTTCCCAGCTTAAAACCGAATCCGATCTTTCTCCTCCAGACCAATGTCTTCACGTGCTAGGAACTGATATGCTAAACAATAATCCAAGTAATATCTCTTAGTATTACAACTGTTCTCTCGTTTAGTTACACGAAGAAGCAATGGCATAGCCTTATTTTTATGAATGAATAGCACAAAAATGTTGATGTGCTGCAGTTTTAAATTATTTAATAAAATAATGGCTAAGTGGCAACCAAACAACTACCCAGGTTGGTGTGTAGAATCTACGAAACCTGAGTCATACCATCCCGTATTCCGAAGAATATGATCCTGATACTTTTGAATATAGCTAGGGCAGACAAATTCGAGAACGATCGCACAACTACGTTAACAGCTCAAGATTGTGCACAGAAGAATGTTGACGAAAACTGAGGACGCGTTAGATGACAATCAGTTTCAGCGTAGAACAGATGAAGACGCCAGGGAGTCAGTTCTGACAATGCACTTGGTATTAAAAGGTAGACCAAAGAAAAGTCAAGAGATCGTCGATGAATTTGTCGACCTGGATCTAGCGTTTGGCAACGAAAAATGGCGGAAGTTATTTGAAACACTCAGAAACATAGGTCTACATTACGAAGAAGAAACAGGTACGAGAACATCGAGGGAAAAATAAGAATAGCTTAGAAATGGCGTAAGACACGGATGTAGACTTTCGCCCGTACTGTTCAATATATAGATCGAGGAAGCAGTGACAGAAAGGTTTAGGAGTGTGATTAAAAGTTATGATGAAATATTAGTGATGATAAGATGTGCTGATGACGTCACTGCCCTTAGTGAAAGTGAGAAAGACTTGCAGTTGTTGAATGGAATGGACACTCTCATGAGCACAGAATATTGACTGAGTGTGAACTGAAGAAAGACGAAAGTAATGCGAAGTAGCAGAAATTATCGATAACATTGGGGACCAAAAAGGAGGCAAAATGAAGCAGTTCTGTTACGTCAAAAGCAAAACTACGCATAACGGACGAAGTAATGATGATACTCTTATAAGAAGTCGACTCGAACAGGCAAACTGAACATTCTTTACCAAAGAAATCTATTGGTATCAAACTTAGGCCTTAATTTGAGGAAGAAATTTCTAAGAATGTACGTTTGGAGCACTGCATTGTAAGTTAGTGAGTCATCTATTGTGGGAAAGTCGGAAAAGAAGAGAATCGATGCATTTAAAGGAATATTGGAAGACTGGTTTTGAACATCACGTCGACGACGAGGTCATTAGAGATGGAGCACAAGCTCGGATTACTTAAGTATGGGGAAAGAAGCCGGTTATTCCTCTTACAAAGGACCGTCCCAGCATTTGCCTTGAGCGATTTAGAAAAATCACTGCAAACCTAAATCTGGATAACCGGACGGAGATTTGAACCGTCGTGCTCCACGTTGCGAGTACAGTGAGTTAATCTATGCGCCACCTCTCTCGGTTAAAATTAAATTGAGATATGGTGTTATAGAAGGATGATGAAAATTAGGAGTTCGATAAGGTAATTAATGAGGAACTCTGCTTGTGAATTTTCTGTGAGGAAAGTAATATGTGGACAAGTCTGACTATAAGAAGCATCAGCACGGTAGGACATATGTTCAGACATCATGGAATAACTGCCATGGTTGTTGAGGAAGCCCTAGAGGATAAAAGCTATAGCGGATGACAGAGATTGATGTACGTTGATCGAGAACATTGGTTGCAGGGCCTACTCTGAGATAAAGAGATTTCATACGAAAGGAAGCCGTGACAGGCCGCATCAATATAAACAAAAGACAGAAGATTCAAGAAGAGAATTAACCGATTTACGGATAATTAGGCCGTCATAAGAAAAAAATCACTGTTGTATTCAAAGAGGTTACTGTACTAGTGAACAACTTTGAAAAATGTATCACAATGAGAATATTTTACCAAAATGGAAAATAATGCTAAGGAGAAAGTGTAAAACTAAATATTGAAAGTAAGTGTGTGTGTATGTGTGTGTGTGTGTGTGTGTGTGTGTGTGTGTGTGTGTATGAGAGAGAGAGAGACAGACAGACAGACAGAGAGAGAGAGAGAGAAAGAGAGAGAGAGAGAGAGAGAGACTGAGGCGGAAGAGGATGACAATTTGAACAAAACGTAATCACGTTGCAGCCACACTTCGTAAGTCATTCGAAACAGGTACACTGTGATATCATACCAGGGGTAGTGATATCATACCTGGGTAGTTGACCTTGCAGCTCAAAAATGTGATCTTTGACATCTGATAAGTTATATCAACTGCACTCGGATAGTACACGGAATATATAGGATATGTACTTGTTTCCACTGTGTCGTTCGGGTAAGTAGGTCTGTATGAGTGAACTTCCGCAGTTTTGATACTGCTGTGAATCAGAATATTTGTGGGTTATCTTGGCTGCTGCTAGTGTTCGTATAGCACAGTGACACAGGAATTTATGTGCCAAGAAATATCTGCGCTGATGCTGATGCTTACGAGGAAAATCATTCAATGGTTTAGTAACTTCTGTTATGACATCAGAAGCAAGGCTAAGATACTTCACCTACGCCATGTAATCATTCTTCAGAATATTGTAAGTAAACTTGGAAATATTATGAAAAACATCAATATTTCTCGTTAAATAATACCGATATTTTAAACGCGGAAAAAACGGAGTGACAATTCATATAAATGTTGTTTTTATGTGTTGCTGATTAAATTTAAATATTTTTGATAAATGATACCGACATTTGGGAAGTGTAAATACTGTGAGTTACACTAGTAGTGTCAATATCTTTGCGTTTTCTGGTGCTGTGACCTCACATATGTGTGTGTGTGTTGTGTGTGTGCGTTTGTTTGAGAGAGAGAGAGCGAGAGAGATGAAATTTATTGAAAAGGCAGAATTTTTGTTGACGATACTGTCAGGCTGTTGCTGACAAAGTATCTCGTAGCTTACCTGCGCCTGCATGTAGGCAACATGTGAGTAAACGTCACGTGTGCCGCACGGTATGGTACGTGTAGCCTGTCAAAAAGCGTCCAAGAAGCCCTGTAGCTATACTAATGCTCTGAATACAGGAAATAATGCATCTCGTCAGACAAAGAAATCCTACGCACCGTCAGGAGTGTTACTGTAGTGGTGGGTGGGTGTAGTGGTGTTTTTGGTCTGGCGATCAGTGACAGTTCTCCAGGGAATAGAAAGATTTACGACTGAGTCGGACATGGAGCATTGTGACAATCTGAGAAAGATAATGGCAAATTAAGCATTGATATGGAACGTGTGTAAACAGAACACGGTTTTGTCAATTGTCAGTTGTTAGCATGGAAGAAATGAGCTTTGTTAAATGCAATGTACGTTGCTTAAAAAATAATTCCATTAATAAAACTAAAAACTTGAGCTGAACGTCTAAAGTGAGGACGACCAGGGTGAATTTTCTCATAACAGCCCAGAAGACAAAAGAGATTTCGATATTGTCTTCTGCAGGATATTCTGCTGCTATGTTTGCGATAGGCCGACATCCGCTGGAAAGTTGGAAGACTTTGGTCAGGAAAATAAATGACGGCCGCTGTTGGACACTTGATCCAGTCAGTTGATACACCGATCGTCGCCTGACAATAATATTCATTAAAGCCCCTCAGTAAAAGTCCATCTTCCAGTCTTCCAGTTGTCTTACAGAAGTTAATAACCAACATGCACATAATTAACCTAGAAATAATGATTTACTGAAAAGTCATGCCACTGCTTTCAAATCTTAGTGTATGATAAAAAATATTTTTGTAGTTTAAACGCGTCAGAGTATTGTAACACGTAGAATTGGACGCTATGAAGAGAAGTTTCATCATGAGAGTTGCATGAGTTATCTAAGATGGCTCTTTGCTTCCTGTTTGTTACATATGACTCCACGGCTTGTACATGATACAAAACATTGTAGATTGATAGAATGGGGATGGGGTGAGCAAAGGCATTTATGATGTACTCTTAATTCCATCCCTGCAGCTGGAGCTCTTAATACTTCAATTCTATTCACTGAATTTATCCCAGTCAAACGCATTACTTCGTCTCATTGCAGTTTGTTCCATTTAAGTGTACTGTTTGTAATCAACAAATTAAGTTAATGCAAATAATTTTTCCCCGTTTCCACGTTGGGTAGCATAATAAATCCACCACCATACGCAGCGAACTTCAGTGAATGAATTCGACAAACTGCGTCCGCGTTCAGTAGGAGCGACTCCGAAATGTGCGTCTGACCGCAGAGATTTGAGTTTTCCGTGCTTTACCGGAATCCGTGGCCTGTAAGACAGAGAGACTTGTAACACCATTCTCGAAGTAAGGCCTCAAAAAGAAATAAGTTCAAATTTTAGCAAGAGCAATTCAGAGGAAAATGAAATACTAGCACGACTGCAAGTGAATGTGACAAATATCAGTGAGACGATGAATAATATTGCACATACGTAACGTTATACACACATACACACATTTTGCAAAACAAGAAAGTCAGTCACTAATTTATTGCTGACTTTCTGTCTGAACTTGATTCGGTCCATCCTTGAGAGCTAGATGAGTGTCCATTCATCTGTAATTAGTCGTCTTTTCTATTAATTACGTGTCTTTCTCTCAGATGTAGTTAAAATATGGTTGAAAGAATTGACTACCAAAAACTGATGCACAGAGAAAATCATTTTCCAGATGATGTTGCTGATGTTCCGTTGGTTATGACTAGAGACCGGACTGTATGCATTTGCATGTTGCATATGAATTTGCATATTTATCTCCTTTTCACCGGTTATAAAATATTTTAACTAAAAACTAGCGACGATGCATATTTTCGCTCTGTGTTTACAATATTTTAAAAATTAAGACGGGCGGTCTCTAGCTCGATCTAGTTTTAATGTCTCACAGATTGACCGCGACCTAGAACTGCATGTAATCGCTAACCGAGAGTCCATTGCCTGGCGAAATCAGTACAGAAGAGGAACAGAAACAGGCAGACAGAGTCAATGCCCCTGCGCCCGTGCCCCCGGGTTAATCCCCTCCACTGTCATCCCGTACTCGTTGGCAACGATTAAATTACACTACGCAAGCTTTTAGTGGCACATCCATTGTTTCAGTTTAGCTTTCCATTTACTTGTACACATTTGAACGTGTTTACGACGTGTAGTGTGTAACGTGTTGTGCGCCATGCCCCCCAAAATAAGAAACGTCATTTCGTGGATAGCTAACCATCCTGGAACATTTACATACGACGAAATTGTATCATATTGTCGACCTTGCGAGAAAAACGTTTCGTGCAAAAAGAAAAGTTTCAAGCAGACCAGCATGTCAAGACAAGTCTTCATATCGCAGGAATGCAGAAGAAAGGACCGCGACAACGACTTCTGAAAGTTGCAGTAGGAGAGATTTGTCCAAAGGTAACCAAAAAAGTCGGTTTAACGTGGATCTACGTGAAGCATTCATTCGAAGCAGTGTTCCTGTTCACAAACTTACAAACCCTATTCTCAAAGGCTTCCTGCTCAAATATTGCTTAAATCAAAATATACCAGATGAATCAACATTACGTATAAACTGCATACCGAAAGTTACGCAAATTTTCTGGGAGAAATACGCAGTGAACTCAACGACTGGATTTCAGTTGACGAAACTCTGGGCACTTGTGGCCGTTACATTGCAAATTTAATTGTTGGTGCTTTAAAAGAAGAGCCTTCCTCTTCCTATTTAACAGCGTTCAAAGAATTTGGAAAAGTAAACCATTCTATCCTCGCCAGATTTGCGACTGAGGGTATTACAAAAATATTTGTAGAATCCTCTGCAGATGAAAGGGTGTTCGTGTTCATTTCAGATGCTTCTGCCTATATGCTCAACGCTTTATCTCAATTTGTTTCATGCGACGTGTTTTGCTCATGTAGTACATCGCCTTGCTGGTGGTACGTTCCACGTTTGTGATGAGAGGCTCCCACATGCCTTGCTCATACTGTGGCATCAAGCAGTCAGGCCTGCAAGATGAGTGGTCTGCCAAGCGAGTGGGCTCATTCTTATTTATCGAGTAACATGAACTCTAGTACTCACAATTAAGTTACAAGTTATTCTCCTGTTTGAATATTACGCAACGGAAACGTACATCTGACTATTAGTAATTTACACTACTCTGACTGTTCACTACGCACTGGCAATACCACATTTTCTTTCTTATTTAACGGCTTTGATCAACACGTGGCCATCGCACTGAATATGAAAGGCGCACAGATTATAAATTCTAGATATCATGACAACATACAATTCTAAGGAAAAGCCCACCAATCTTTTTCTTTTCACTATCTTATTTATTCCGATAAATTCCATAACCTAAACACACAAATTCTATAACCTACAACAATAACACATGAGAAATTCCGCCCAGTGGGCACGGCTTTACATTGGTGATTCTCTACCTTATGGTCTCGTAATTATTTCACGCTACAGTGCACTTTCTGGATAGGATGGTGGATCTTTTGCTATATCTCACACTTCGACTCTCACAACCATCATCGCGAAACTTTTCTCCAGAACCGAGCGGTACAAAAGGAACATGCATAACCCACTACCTCTGAAACTGCCTTGCTACTCTCCCATGCAAACCACACATACTTAAATTACATGACATACACCACACTGCAACATGGAATACAACACAAGGAATAGTCACAACGTTATAATCACATCACTTTCAGCTTTCCCACTTCAATTAGTATTTATCCCAATTTCACACGACACTGCCCCACTTCGTAACTTTTCTTTCCTACTACGAACTCTGGAGGATATATGCACGTCTTCCTGTGCAATGCAAGCCAAGTGGCGTTGCTGGATAGGCTGACTCACCTTGCTTCTCTCTCAGAGTATTATAGTTTGAATCAAGCGTCACACGGAAACATAACACGCAAAGTAATACTAAGAACATATTCATCACACACGCGAGTCCTCAACTGATACCATGGACGAGTACTTCTCTTTATCCTTTGTCTCATACACAGATTGAGACTCACACAGTTCTCACCACGTGGAAGTACTCGTCTCTAATTTCAAGTCCTGCACACGCCATTTCTTAAATATTTCCAACTTATAGTACACACGCTAGTAATTCAGCTTAACTTAAGTACTCGGAAGTATTTCAACTTATTGCTACACGTGGTTTCATTGTGACCGTTGGTCACTTCCGAAGATTACTACGGTCCCCTTAATATTACCTGCCTGGCATTTAATTCTCCCCACAAAAGTTCCTGAAATAGATAAATTATTATTCCAAACTACTCTTAAGTATTTCACATGCATTCCATGTCTCCACTCTTTTGTCTTTACGGAGCACACCTAAGACAGGTCTTACCAACACTAGATCCAGCAGCAGAGTGCTGAAACATGGCCGTTATTCAGGTCATCTCGCACCTCCGTCGAGGTGGGGGAATACCATGCTACCCATTGGTCAGCCACATTTCAGGCGCTCAAAGCTCCGGTAAATTTCATCTCTTTGGTTCCTCCAAAGGTGACCAAAAGATCGTCTCAAAGATGATCATATATTCACATTCACTATCTGCAGTTAGCATACGACCATACATTCATTCATTTCGCAGATCTCACCAAATTGGATGTAGGGATTTATTTTGTGGGAGTGCACATGTGATCATTTAAATAAATAAATTGTCATTCTTTCCTACACTGGTATCCGGCTTTGGTGTATTAAGTGAAATTGAGTTATTATTACAAAAAGACAAAAAAAGACAAGAACAACGAAGAATGTTGTACCTATTTTAAATGTCGGGCGGTACTGTACCCTTTCAGTGAATGTAAATAAATTGATTTCATCCACAAATAAAGTGTTTCTAAAGGCTCCTGCCTGCATCAAGACCTACAAAGAAAAACTACCAAATGTGCCTTTACATCCCGAACCAGTAGTAGCTCGTTAGGGTACGTGGGTCGAAGCTGTGTTGTTTTACAATGAACATTTTGAGGCCACCAGAGGGGTGGTAAACAACTTCGATAATGTTAAGTCTTTGGCAGTTTGCCAGTGCAAGGAACCTTCTAATGATTTCGGTATTAAAAAAGACATTACTGCGATTAGCACTCATTTTTCCCATATACCTGCAGGCATTAAAAAGCTTGAAACTCAGTGTTTGGCGTTGAATGAATCTATTCCGTTAATGAATAAAATTATTCTAGTGAACTCCCCATTGCTGGAGGTATTCCCAAGAAAAATTAAAGAAAAGTTTGAAAACATTTTAAATAATAACCCAGGTGTTGGACCCTTGTGCCACTGTGATAGTTTTATTAATGGGATGGGTGAACTATACCAGAAACAATAAGTGCTAACATAGCACCCAATACTGCCCAGTTACCTCAGTTGACTAGAACAATCCTTTTCTGCTCATAAAAATGTTTTGCGTGCTCGAAGACACAATCTCACTACCAAGCATTTGGAATAGTACTTGGTCGTTTATGTTTACAATAGTAGAAAAATGTAAAATAAATTGTAAATGATGCTTTGGTCCAATAGTATTAATTAAAAGTTAATGCTGTTCAGAAACCTTCATGATTGTATGTTGTTTTTTAAATACAATATTACGAAGTTTTTGAGAGTGCCCTTCTGCTTGCGGTAATCTCGAAGTTGGGCCTGTACATATCAATTGTTTCGCTGCGACTCACTCGCACCAAATCCGCTTGTTACCGTCAACAATAGCAAAGAAGGAACAATTGTTGAAATACAGTACGAATACCCATTTTGCAAATTTTTAGAAAATAATCCCAGAAAGGCCCCCTTCCTAGCCTCTACCAGCCAGTATTCAAAAAATGATATTAGCATTCTAAATGTAACGATTTTTCGAGTGGCCGGCCCTCTTCCTCGTAATTGCTATGCACGGGTTCGACTTTTAGATGTAACGTACGCAGTAACTACCATGTTTTTTTATTATTTTATCTTGCATATTTCGACATTTTTCATGCTTTTTAAACATTTTAATGCATATTTGCATGCATTTTTTAAGGTTTTTATGACGCATATAATCCGGTCTCTATTTATGACGAATCTGAAAGCTTAAGTGCTTAAGTGCTTTGGGCTGTACATTGCTGTATTTATATGAAAGATTGGCCTGATTCGATCTTCAGGTCACTCTCAAGTGAACAAAAACATACTAGAACGAAAAACCAGTCCAAGTTCCAAATTTTTACTTTTCATTCACACAGATATCTGTATGCACCATAAATGTTCATTGCACGTTTTTCACATCGTCGGAAATACCATTTTCGACTATCCTATGACGATTTGAAAATGAGTCTCGGTCCGAAACTAATTATCGAATGAATAAAAAGTAAAAACTTGCAACTTGGACTCGTTTTTTGTTCTATTAACAGAAATTGCTGACCCAAGCTACTCCAGCATGCTGGAAGGTCGTAATAAAATACTAGCGTGCTAATATATACGAGGAACAGTTACAGTTAGTAGATCAAGACAATGTATGTTACATGTTACAAGCATGTAACTACTACACCGTATGCAGAGTTAATATATTATGTATAAGTATTATGCAGAATCGGAAACCATTGACAGCATATTATGAAATACTGTTTCTGTAATTTATGTATTATGTATATCCCAAACGTTTTGCGAGATTGGACTGTGGCCAAGTTGCTACTCGTCAACCTTCAATTTACAATACAAATGAAATACACTACTTGACATTAAAATTGCTACGCCAAGAAGAAATGCAGATGATAAACAGGTATTCATTGGACAAATATATTGTACTAGAAATGACATGTGATTACATTTTCACGCAGTTTTCGTGCATGGATCCTGAGAAATCAGTACCCAGAACAACCACCTCTGGCCGTAGTAACGGCCTTGATACGCCTGGGCATTGAGACAAACAGAGCTTGGATGGCGTGTACAGGTACAACTGCCCATGCAGCTTCAACACGATACCACAGTTCATCAAGAGTAGTGACTGGCGTATTGTGACGAACTAGTTGCTCGGCCACCAATTACCAGACGTTTTCAATTGGTGAGAGATCTGGAGAATGTGCTGGTCAGAGCAGCAGTCGAACATTTTCTGTATCCAGAAACGCCCGTAGAAGGCCTGCAACATGCGGTCGTGCATTATCCTACTGAAATGTAGGGTTTCGCAGGGATCGAATGAAGGGTAGAGCCACGGGTCGTGACACATCTGAAATGGAACGTCCACTGTTCCAAGTGCCGTCAATGCGAACAAGACGTGACCGAGACGTGTAACCAATGGCGCCCCATACCGTTACGCTGGGTGATACACCAGTATGGCGATGACGAATACACGCTTCCAATGTGCGTTCACCGCGATGTCGCCAAACACTGATGCGAAAATCATTATGCTGTAAACAGAGCCTGGATTCATCCGAAAAAATGACGTTTTGCCATTCGTACACCCAGGTTCGTCGTTGAGTACACCATCGCAGGCGCTCCTGTCTGTGATGCAGCGTCAAGGGTAACCGCAGCCATGGTCTCCGAGCTGATAGTCCATGCTGCTGCAAACGTCGTCGAACTGTTAGTGCAGGTGGTTGTTGTCTTGCAAACGTCCCCATCTGTTGACTCAGGAATCGAGACGTGGCTGCACGATCCGTTACAGCCACGCGGATAAGATGCCTGTCATCTCGACTGCTAGTGATACGATGCCGTTGGGATCCAGCACGGCGTTCCGTATTACCCTCCTGGACCCACCGATTCTATATTCTCCTAACAGTCATTGGATCTCGACCAATGCGAACAGCAATGTCGCGGTACGATAAACCGTAATCGCGATAGGCTACAATCCGACCTTTATCAAAGTCGGAAACGTGATGGTAAGCATTTCTCCTCCTTACACGAGGCATCACAACAACGTTTCACCAGGCAACTCCGGTCAATCGCTGTTTGTGTATGAGAAATCGGTTGGAAACTTTCCTCATATCAGTACGTTGTAGGTGTCGCCACCGGCGCCAACCTTGTGTGAATGCTCTGAAAAGCTAATCATTTGCATATCATAGCATCTTCTACCTGTCCGTGAAATTTCGCGTCTGTAGCACGTCATCTTCGTGGTATAGCAATTTTAATGGCCAGTAGTGTACAAAACTAAATTTTAAAGAGATACAGTTCATAAATCTATGACAAGGTGACGGTGATGTACGACAAGGAAGCTGACTACCAATGGTCCTTGTAACAAACTGTTGTCGGAGGATGTGGACTGCAGTGAAGATTATATGAAGAAGGATGTGCGATATACATAAAGGAGGGAAATGATAGTTGGACTGTATGAATTAGGAGATGGTTTGGATTTCAGGGAGGGCAGGAAGAGTGTTAGTTGTACCTTTTCTTTAGTTTGGAATGGGTTGAATAGGCTACAGTTGACAGGATGAAATATCATGGGATGGGCGAGGAACTTCTTGAATTTGTTTGGGAAAGAAGAAGGGTGTTTGCAGATGATTACCAGGCAGGATGTGATGATGGAGGTGTGCCAGGGTAGCAAGAATAGGGAATCAGCTGTGGGGGGTCGCTTCTCAATTTCTGAAGTTGTAGGACACTTGAAGGTGTTTCCGGTGTTAGGCTAGATGTGGGAACCCTTGGAACACAAAATCCGAGTACAGGCAACACCGACTCAAAGGAAGGCCTCGGCGCTTGTTCGTGACGCGACGTCAGCTGGGCACGGCGAACGCCAGGTCTGTTGCAGGCATACTCACAATGGTGGTGTCTCCCTCTCTGACACAGGAAAATGTGAAACTATCGGCGGTAGTTGACCAACACACATTGTTCTGAGAGATTTCAGCAATCAATTAATTGTGCAATTCATTACACTTCTTAACAAATAGTGTACTTTTGAACTTAAATTTCCACCTGTTTTAAGGATTGACATACAAAAACAACTTCATGGTCCAGCAGCAACAGAATTCGTGCTTCTTTACCTTATTTGTAAATCTGAGGAAATTAGGTTGGTACTGGGTTTCTTTTACAAGAAACTGTGAACATATTGGTGCTCTTCTTTAGGTATCTTGGTTGACTATGGGATGAGGAACACAGAATGTTAATGAAATATCTTGCGATTGTACACATTGAGGGAGGGGGTGGGGGACAGAAGAAGAGGCAAAAGAGAGATACTTGTTTTATCAAATAAAATCATTTTATCTTACAAAGTTTCTCCTTTCAGTTGCAAGAGGGGAATATTTATCTTTTCTAATGTGCATGTTTAAAAAAAGGTTAAGCTCAGCAGTATTTTCGATGTATGAAGCTATTTTGTTTCCTGTTTAGAACTCCTTTCGTTGAAAACGACTGTAATGTAATGACTGGCAACAGTTGGACATTTACACATGTAAATTAGTTCACATTTCCAGTGACGATGTCAAACGAAAATAAATAAATAAATAAAAGAAACGAGTTAATTGTAAGGGTTGTGGTAAGTTTCGATAACAAAATGGATCGAGTAAATATAGTTACTTCAATGTAAAATTTCCGAAGCTTGCAATGGGGCAAAGCATCTTCTCATATTGATCTACGTTTGTTTCGACAGGATTCAGTAATACAGAACTATGATCTTCATTTGTAGCTTTACGATAGTAAGAAAATCTTTCATCTAAATAAAACTGCAGAATCCAAAACAATACCAAAGTGATAAGCACGCGCAGGCGTTTCTGCCTGCAACAGACCTGACGTTCGCCGTGCCTAGCTGACGTGACGTCACCAACAAGCGCCGAGGCCTTCCTTTGAGCCGGTGTTGGTACAGGTCATTAACAAGTGACAAAAATCGTTTAATCAGACAAAATCATATGAAAGATTAGAGAAGCATATGTCCACGTATCCAAATATCAACGATTATAGTGCAATGCTCTGTCAACAGTTAGGTCATTACAGACGAGGCAGAAGATGGATTGGAGAAAGACGGGGACTTACATTATCCGTTCCATATGAAAAAAAGGAACCATGTCGATATTTACCTTAAGCTATTTACTGAAACCACAGAAAACCTAAATCAGGATACCCAGATACCCCCCATGCGCAACACTAGTCCAGAGTCTTAACTATCGCACAACCTCACTGGGTCCCATAAAACACGTTGAGTCGTGTCGTCAAGTGGGGACAAACGGGTGTAGCAAAACAAACCGTATTTAGGACGGTGACATCGCAGACACAATGAATTGTTTCAAGTAAGTCTGTCAAAGACTCTACGCTTTGGTCGGTGGTGTAATCAGTAACTATTAATCAATAACAAAAATGAAACGTCGTTGTAAACGTTTAATTTTTCGGTCGTATTAGTTAAAGTAGATGGCAGTATGTAAGCATTATTCTTAAGTTGAGCAATGGGTGCAGTTCATACGTAGTGACTGCAACCACTCCACTAATTCGACGCAGCAGGCAGAGCGGTGGCCAGGTAGGTTCGCTCGCCACGCCTGTCACGTCGTTCACGAAATCGCTCCGCACTCGCCTTCGCACTCGGTCGGATCTGCTGCGCCCGAAGAGTTCAGTGAACGACCGCGCCGGGGCGACGACACTCGCAGCGGCCGCAACAAAAGCGACCTTGCGGCCGAGCAAGGGTACATTAATCTTCGTAAACAATGGTCGGAAAATAACGCAGGCGCGGGTTTTAATTTCGCGAGGAAGGCGAGGGTTTAGCGGCAGCCGGTGCGTAACGTAACGGCCGGAATGATATTAATGAGCGGCCCGCGTCCGGCGTCCGGCGTGCGGTATTACACATTCATGGCGGCCCTCGGCTCGCCAAGTGGAATGATGACGGGCAGCACGCGCGCGATACCATCTTGCCGGCGGCAGCTACCCGCCAGCTACCCGGGCAGAAATGCGGCTCGCGGTGCCAGCCTGCTACCGCTAGCGCATGTCTGCTGCGATAAACACCAGCTGCTTCTTTAGTCAGCCACGGCGGAGCGCTGGATCCCGCTTGGTGATGGAGCACAGAACCTGTTGGCCAGCTTCCAAGAACTTCGTAGTTTCATACTGTACACTGGGGTGACAAACGTCATAGGATAGTGATATGTACATATACAGATGGCGGTAGTGCCGTGTGCACAGAGGGGCAGTGCATTGGCGATAGCTGTCATTTGTACTCAGGTGATTCATGTCAAAAGGTTTCCGACGTGATTATGGCGGCGCGACTGGGATTACCAGACCTTAAAAGCGAAATGGTAGTTGGAACTAAACGCATGGGACATTCTGTTTCGGAAATTGTTAGGGAATTCAGTTTTCCTAGACCCACAGCGTCAAGAGTGTGCAGAGAATACGAAATTTCAGCAGCAGCCTTTTCTTAACGACCGATAGCAGCGGCACTTGTGTAGATTTGCCAGTCCTAACAGACAAGCAACACTGTGTGAAATAACAGCGGAAATCAATATGGGACATACGACGAAGATATCCGTTAGAAAATTGCGGCGAAAGTTGGTGTTAATGGGCTACGGTACCGGACGGTCGACGCGAGTCCCTTTGCTAGCAGCACGACAACGCCTAAAGCGCCTCTCCTGCGCTCGTGAACATATCGGTTGGACCACAGACGACTAGAAAATCGTGGCGTGGGTGCCTATTCTGTATCTTTACGCCATTGTGCCGATCGTTTCGGTACTAAAGAGCACCGAACGGTCTAATACTCGAATTAGAGTCTCCGCATTTTTTCAGCATGCATTTCGGTAGCGATACCGTTCGGGTCTAGAGAACCGAAGCGCAGTTGTTGGTTCGGGTCGCGCAAGCCAATCAAAAGCAAGCGGCCGCAATCCGCGCATGCGCACTGCAGCAGGCACAGTGCCACGAACACAAAGCGGCTAGCGGACGACACAGGAGCGCTATTCTTCCAAGTACCTAAAATTGCGTTTACGTTGCCAAAACGCATGACGCCGCATTCCATCGAGCTGACGTGCCCGCCATCATCACCCTTGCCTCCTCCTTAACAGTATCAGGCGCAGTATATACATTTCCATGATATTCAGCTGAAATGCAAAAAATTTTTACAGTTTCTCTGACTGCATATTTCCATGCAAGCATAATAACGATAGTGTATCTGACTGTATTCTGCAGAATGTCGTAAATGCCTCTTTATATCATCTTATTCTCATTCACACTGACATCGTGCTTTGGATCTTACGTTTCGAAAAATGAGTTAGAAATAGTTTGTAGTACCACATTGTGCATGCGAAAATATTTTGTTGAGCCCAACCTACATAGGCAGGAATGATCATCAAAATAAAATAAGAAAAATCAGAGCTCGAACAGAAAGGTTTGTTGCTGTTGTGGTCTTCAGTCCTGAGACTGGTTTCATACAGCTCTCCATGCTACACTATCCTGTGCAAGCTTCTTCATCTCCCAGTACTTACTGCAACCCACATCCTTCTGAATCTGCTTAGTGTATTCATCTCTTGCTCTCCCTCTATGATTTTTACCCTCCACGCTGCCCTCCAGTGCTAAATTTGTGATCCCTTGATGCCTCAGAACATGTCCTACTAACCGGTCCCTTCTTTTTGTCAATTTGTGCCACATACTCCTCTTCTCCCCAATTCTATTCAGTACTTCATCATTAGTTATGTGATCTACCCATCATATCTTCAGCATTGTTCTGTATCACCACATTTCGAAAGCTTCTATTCTCTTCTCGTCCAAATCATTTATCGTCCATGTTTCACTTCTATACATGGCTACACTCAATACAAATACTTTCAGAAACGACTTCCTGACACTTAAATCTATACTCGAAGTTAACAAATTTCTCTTCTTCAGAAACGCTTTCCTTGCCATTGCCAGTCTACATTTTATATCTTCTCTACTTCGACCATCATCAGTTATTTTGCTCCCCAAATAGCAAAACTCCTTTACTACTTTAAGTGTCTCATTTCCTAATCTAATTCCCTCAGCATCACCTGACTTAATTCGACTACATTCCATTATCCTCGTTTTGCTTTTGTTGATGTTCATCTTATATGCTCCTTTCAAGACACTGTCCATTCCGTTAAACTGCTCTTCCAAGTCCTTTGCTGTCTCTAATAGAATTACAATGTCATCGGCGAACCTCAAAGTTTTAATTTCTTCTCCATGGATTTTAATACCTACTCCGAATTTTTCTTTTGTTTCCTTTACTGCTTGCTCAATATACAGATTGAATAACATCGGGGAGAGGCTACAACCTTGTCTCACTCCCTTCCCAACCACTGCTTCCCTTTCATGCCCCTCGACTCTTATAACTGCCATCTGGTTTCTGTACAAATTGTAAATATCCTTTCGCTCCCTGTATTTACCCCTGCCACCTTTAGAATTCCAGTCAATATTGTCAAAAGCTTTCTCTAAGTCTACAAATGCTAGAAACGTAGGTTTGTCTTTCCTTAATCTTTCTTCTAAGATAAGTCGTAAGGTCAGTACTGCCTCATGTGTTCCAATATTTTTTCGGAATCCAAACTGATCTTCCCCGAGGTCGGCTTCTACTAGTTTTTCCATTCGTCTGTAAAGAATTCATGTTAGTATTTTGTAGCTGTGGCTTATTAAACTGATCGTTCGGTAATTTTCACATCTGTCAACACCTGCTTTCTTTGGGATTGGAATTATTATATTCTTCTTGAAGTCTGAGGGTATTTCGCCTGTCTCATACATCTTGCTCACCAGACGGTACAGTTTTGTCAGGACTGGTTCTCCCAAGGCCATCAGTAGTTCTAATGAAATGTTGTCTACTCCCGGGGCCTTGTTTCGACTCAGGTCTTTCAGTGCTCTGTCAAACTCTTCACGCAGTATCGTATCTCCCATTTCATCTTCATCTACATCCTCTTCCATAATATTGTCCTCAAGTACATCGCCCTTGTATAGACCCTCTATATACTCCTTCCACCTTTCTGCTTTCCCTTCTTTGCTTAGAACTGGGTTTCCATCTGAGCTCTTGATATTCATACAAGCGCTTCTCTTTTCTCCAAAGGTCTCTTTAATTTTCCTGTAGGCAGTATCTATCTTACCCCTAGTGAGATAAGCCTCTACATCCTTACATTTGTCCTCTAGCCATCCCTGCTTAGCCATTTTGCACTTCCTGTCGATCTCATTTTTGAGACGTCTGTATTCCTTTTTGCCTGCATCATTTACTGCATTTTTATATTTTCTCCTTTCGTCAATAAGTTCAATATTTCTTCTGTTACCCAAGGATTTCTACTAGCCCTCGTCTTTTTACCTACTTGATCCTCTGCTACCATCACTACTTCATCCCTCAGAGCTGCCCATTCTTCTTCTACTGTACTTCTTTACCCTATTCCTGTCAATTGTTCCCTTATGCTCTCCCTAAAACTCTGTACAACCTCTGGTTCTTTCAGTTTATCCAGGTCCCATCTCCTTAAATTCCCACCTTTTTGAAGTTTCTTCAGTTTTAATCTACAGTTCATAACCAATAGGTTGTGGTCAGAGTCCACATCTGCCCCTGGAAATGTCTTACAATTTAAAACCTGGCTCCTAAATCTCTGTCTTACCATCAAATAATCTATCTGATACCTTCTAGTATCTCCAGGATTCTTCCATGTATACAGTCTTCCTTCATGATTCTTGAACCAAGTGTTAGCTATGATTAAGTTATGCTCTGTGCAAAACTCTACCAGGAGGCTTCCTCTTTCATTTCTTAGCCCCAATCCATATTCACCTACTATGTTTCCTTCTCTCCCTTTTCCTACTCTCGAATTCCAGTCACCCATGACTATTAAATTTTCGTATCCCTTCACTACCTGAATAATTCCTTTTATCTCATCATACATTTCTTCAATTTCTTCATCATCTGCAGAGCTAGTTGGCATATAAACTTGTACTACTCTAGTAGGCATGGGCTTCGTGTCTATCGTGGCCACAATAATGCGTTCACTATGCTGTTTGTAGTAGCTAACCCGCACTCCTATTTTTTTTATTCATTATTTAACCTACTCCTGCATTACCCCTATTTGATTTTGTGTTTATCACCCTGTATTCACCTGACCAAAAGTCTTGTTCCTTCTGCCACCAAACTTCACTAATTCCCACTATATCTAACTTTAACCTATCCATATCCCTTTTTAAATTTTCTAATCTACCTGTCCGGTTAAGGGATCTGACATTCCACGCTCCGATCCGTTGAACGACAGTCTTCTTTTTCCTGATAACGACGTCCTCTTGAGTAGTCCCCGCCCGGAGATCCGAATGGGGGGCTATTTTACGTCCGGAATATTTTACCCAAGAGGACGCCATCATCATTTAACCATACAGTAAAGCTGCATGCCGTCGGGAAAAATTACGGCCGTAGTTTCCCCTTGATTTCAGCCGTTCGCAGTACCAGCACAGCAAGGCCGTTTTGGTTATTGTTACAAGGCCAGGTCAGTCAATCATCCAGACTGTTGCCCCTGCAACTACTGAAAAGGCTGCTGCCCCTCTTCAGGAACCACACGTTTGTCTGCCCTATCAACAGATACCCCTCCGTTGTGGTTGCACCTACGGTACGGCCATCTGTATCGCTGAGGCACGCAAGCCTCCCCACCAACGGCAAGGTCCATGGTTCATGGGGAAGCAGAAAGGTTTAGGTGTTCGTTTTTCCCGCGCGCTGTTCGGGAGTGGAATGGTAGAGAGATAGTATGATCGTGGTTCGATGAACCCTCTGCCAAGCACTTAAATGTGAATTGCAAAGTAATATGTAGATGTAGATGTAGATGTACCAATACAACTGTAAAAACCCCCGAGAAATTGATACTGAGAGTTTCAAAGAATAAGAAGATAAACAGAATGTGGTTATAACTCGCTCCTAGAGATCCGCATGATTAAGTAGCCCACTTCCCTATATGATAAATTCAACGATTTGGGTCTTAAAAACAAAACTGAAAAAAAGGCATTTTCGAGAGCTCCTGCAGTTCGTCGAACCTTATAACATGCTTCTCATGAATGAAAATGTTTCATGTATGGTGCTACAGTCTAAAAATATTACGGCAGAGATCTTTCATCTCTGTCTACTGTGGTGGAGGATTCGATCGCAGATAAATACTCGTGACAAGCAAGATTATGATGATGACTGCTGCTAGTTACATTCCCAGTAACTTAGGTTGTGCTCTTAGATTCCCGTCTAACCGCATACTCGGAAATCACTACATATTCGGAAAAATGGTGAATTATTTCTGACAAGAAAAAATATAAAGGTCACTGTCGCGTATTTCACTCACAGCAATTTCATATCCAACAATTTCATATTTCGTTTTTTAAACTAACAGAAATCACGAAATCATTACTGAGGAAGTGCGCTCTTACGTGTAAGTAATAACGAACCCTGCAGAAAAATGTTAACTTATATTACGCACACACAACACCGTGATTCCAAGGAACGTACATCATGGAATATAAAACATTAATTCAAAGATAATCAATATTTCCAGAGTGTCTATAATTACAAACATGCACCCGCAACACCCTCCCCACCCTGGTCAACTTCTAAAGGAATGACCAGTTGAACGGGGTGTGAGATTATGGATCCTTCTGAAGTTCGTAAGGTTACAATTCGTATTTTTCCATCTCTTCCTTCATGAAGGTCTTCTATCCGCGCCTTCCTCCACATGTGTCGTGGACGAACATCCTCTTGTAAAAGAACGACATCCCCCAGCTGGAGTCTTCCTGAACCTGGCCTTGGTTGATGAGTTTCATGGAAGTTTTTGAGCAGGATCAGATATTCTTTCTTCCACCTGTTCCAGAAGTGTTCTACCATCTTCTGCAGCCGTTGAAATTCCTTGGTCAAGTCCTTTCTAACTGGTGATTTTGGACCAGTAGGTAGTGTTGTGAGTTGATCACCTACAAGGAAATGTCCTGGCGCCAGTGGCTCAGATTCCTCTCCCCCTTGCGTAATTGGTCTAGAGTTTAGTGCTGCTTCTATGCTGACCAGGATTGTGTTGAGACCTTCTTCGTCCAACTGTGACTGTCCTAAAACTTTTCTCAGGCGGCGTTTGACAGATCCCACCATCCGTTCCCAGAATCCTCCCCACCAAGGGGCGTGTGGGGCGATGAATCTCCAAGTGATGGCTTGCTGGGCGAGGTACTTGTGCGTATTGCTTGCCATGAGAGCCTGCCAGAGCTCCCTCAGCTCTAAGTGCGTGGCATGGAAGGTAGTAGCATTATCAGTGTAAATTGTGCTGGGCACTCCTCGTCTTCCGACAAACCTTTGTAGGGCTTGAAGAAATCTGTCAGTTGACGTATCTGAGCATAGTTCCAGGTGTATGGCTCGTATTGTTGCGCGTGTGAATAGAGCAATATACGCTTTCTTCGTAATACGTCCTTGTCTGACATATAATGGACCAGCAAAGTCAATACCTGTTACTGTAAATTGTTTCAGTGGTGAGACTCGTTCAGCTGGTAATGGAGCCTCAGTTTGTTGAACAACGTGAGCTTTCACCAGCTTATAAGGTAGCCAGCGGTGTAGAACATATTTAATTGCCTATCGAGCTCTAAGGATCCAGAATTCTGTTCTCAGTTCAGATGACACTATGTTTACTCCAAGGTGATGCAAACGAATGTGAGTCTGCTGGATCAGTAAACGTGTGAAATGATGATGTCCTTCAAGAAGAATCGGGTGGCGTTGATCTCTGGGTAATTCTGCAAACTGCAGCCGTCCACCGAGACGAATAAGACCAAGCAGGTCCAAGAATGGGTTGTAGCGAGCTATCTGAGAATTACGTGGTAGAGGCATGATGTTGTATAGTGCATGCAGTTCGAGAGCACAATGTTGCTGTTGAACAACTTGAATCCAGTAAGTGCGTGCTTCGCCCAAATCTGATGCTGTTAGTTCTCCAGATGTTCTGTTTTCTTTCAATAAGTAACTCTTAACCGCTTGAAGTAGCTACTGTACCAGTTAAAATAGGAATCGTTGTTTGTACCATGAAGACTTGGTCTGTTAATTTCTTCTTTTTTGGCAAGGAGTGCTCTTCCGTCTGTAAAATTCGAGGCCACTGTGTTCTGTTCTTTGTTAACCAAGCAGGTCCATGGAACCATACAGTAGCATGGTGAAGATTATCTGCTGTGAGACCTCCGGAGGTTAGATCAGCTGGATTTTCGTCACCAGGGCAGTGCCTCCACTGCGACGGATTCGTTAGTCGTTGTATTTCCGTAACATGGTTTGACACAAAGGTTTTCCACCGATTAGGGTCATGTTGTATCCATCCTAAAGCTACAGTTGAGTCAGTCCACAATGTTGCACGTCTTGCATTATAGCTCGTGGCCTTACAGAAATAATGAAGTAATCTTGATCCAAGAAGTGTCGCTAGAAGTTCCAGCCGTGGAAGAGTTATTTTTTTGATGGGAGCTAGTCGGTTTTTACTGCAAACTAAATGTACTGATACCATATTTTTTGTGGCGCACCGTACATGTAGGACTGCTCCGTAGGCCTTTTCTGATGCGTCGCAAAAGACATGGATTTCTGGCTCAGTGTTTTCAGATACACCAACCCATCGGGGCATTTTTAAGTGTGAGCATGATGGCAATGTTGATACCCACATTCGCCAGCGTTTGCTAAGATCAAGGGGTAAAAGCTCATCCCATTCAATTCCTCTTGACCAAATTTCTTGAAAAATTATTTTTGCAGTGAGGGGCAACAAACCCAGTGGGTCATAGAATCTAGCAGTGTTTCGTAGTACTTCTCGCTTAGTGGCAGGACTATTTATAACATTGTCGGTAACATTGTTGTGAAGAACACTGAGCGTATCAGTCTGTGTGTTCCAGTGGACTCCCAGTACCTCCGTATCTGTAGTGTTTATGACACCTTCTGATTGCCATATTCCAATCAGTTGGCTTGAATTTGTGGCCCACTTTGCTGTTGGTAGACTGATCTGTCCCATGAGTGATGTAAGTTCATAATATAAGTTAATTACGGCACTGTCATCTTTAGCACCTGCTACCAAATCATCCATGTACATATTATCTTCAACAAGTAAAGCAGCTTGCGGAAAATTCGTTTTGTGCATTACAGCAAGTTCTTTCAGCGTGGCTGCAAGAAGAAACGGATTGCAGGTAAGTACGAAAGGTAGCCGGGTGAAGCGGTATGTAATCCTTTCGTCAGTTGTAATATAGTTTCCTTGTTGATCTACGATTACTTTGTACCAAAAAAACCTCGTGAGATCTCTATCTTTCCTGTGAAGAACTAACTGTAGAAATGCTTGTTTGATATCGGCAATTAACGCTACTTGATGTAGACGATATCTCAGTAATATTGAAAGAATGTCAGGAAGTATATCAGGACCTATTTCTAAAGAGTCATTCAATGAACGTGCATTCTGGTCGTGCGACGAACCATCAAATACAATCCTCCATTTGATGACACCTAACTTTTCTTTCTTTACTGCATGATGTGGCAGATAAAATATGTCACGCAATTTCTGTACAGAAGGGGTGACTTCCACATGTTTCTTCTTGATGTGTACTACCATTTGCGTCTCGTAAATTTGTTTCAGTTTCTTGTCCTTCGTAAATTTTTTCTCCAGTGAAGCAAGTCTCTTCTCTTCTTGCTGAAGATTATTAGATAACATAACGTTGAGTTTTCTGGGGAAAGATACGACTCTTCTTTTGTCTTCGATGCAGTAGGATTTTGAGAAATCTTGCAATAACGCCAATTCCTTCGGATTCAGAGTTGTTGTTTCATCTTCTGTGATTCCCATTGTTTCTAAACTCCAGAAACTTCGTAAAAGATCGTCTGTTGTTGTCGCTGTCTCTAAACTGATGTAGTTTACCGTCACAAGGTTAGCCGTGGTGCTCGCTTTGCTTCCACTAAGAATCCAACGTAGAATGTAAGGTACCAGAACAACTGATGACGTTAGTCGAATCGGAGGGGAATCTTTAACGATTTTCCAATAGTAATCTGCTCCGATAAGAATCTCGATGGGAAGATCTTCTGTACCATCCATTAGGTCCGTAAACTGAAGTCCCCGTGTGCGTACAGGTTTTCTTAAATCGGAAGGCACAGTTCGGTGCGCGGAAAATGAGTACGTGCTTTCAAACCCAGTCATAGACGTCTTGGAATTAGTCCATGTACCCTGTAATGTGAATTTTACGACTCGACGATGCGTTGAAGTTGCGGATGGCATTTCAAAGGCGGTGACAGATAGATCACGATGTTCTATAGTTCTTAAACCTAGCTCATCAATCAGGAACTTGGAAATGAAGCTTGACTGACTACCGCTAACCAGAACGCAGCGAGTAAGTTTGCTTAATCCCGCGGGTCCACTGACCCAAACTCGAGCTGTCTGAAGATAAGTAAAACCTGCTGAACTTACGGATGTAGAGCTAATTTGCTGAGAAGATGAAGAAGAGGCAGCAATGTCAGTACAGATAGCTTTGTGATGACTTTTCTTGCACTTAGAGCGCGAGACCTTGCCCTTCTTACTGCAGTTTCTAGCATTATGACCTCGGTTTAGACACATAAAACAGCGATTATCTTGCTTTAGTCTATCGATACGTTGTTGTCTGTCAGTTACTGTGTTGCAGTCTTGGGTCCAATGAGAGCGAGCTTCGCAAAATACGCAATATGGTTGTACCGGTACTTCTCGTTTAGGCTTACGCGGATTTTTCGCTTGCTTTGAATTTATGTGAAGCGGTGCTGCAGTGGGCGTGAAGCTAGGAGATGACTGATATTCTGTACGAATCTTTTGTGCAGTGAGAGCACCACGAACTTCTTCTTCCAAAAAGTTAAGTCGTTTCAGTACATCTCCTTCCGCTACTTCGGTTCTTCTAGCATGAATGAGCCATTTCTGGCACATTTCAGCAGGAAATACACGCAGAATTTTCGGAGTGAGAATTTTACCGTATGCCACGACGTCTTCTCCTAAGGCACGCAGTGCTTGAATACGACGGTTACATTCCAGGAATGTACTGTTCAGCGTTTCAGGTGTCGCTGACTGTACAGGCTTTAGCGCATCCAAATAATCGAGGTGCGCCTGTATAATGCGATTGCTATCTCCCTATCTATTCAATAAAATTTGGCTTTGTTTCTTCAAACGTGTTAGCCGTTATAGGTATTCCATCTACTAGCAACTTCGGTTCGCCTGACAGATACCCTCGTAGGAAAACATGTTTGTTTACTGTAGAAAGGGATGGGTCTTTATCAATGGTCGATTCAAATTGTTCCCAGAAGCGGGACCACATTTCGACATCTCCACAAAATCACTCAAGCTTTATTGCTGGTAGCTTGACAGAGTGGAATACAGTTGGTTCTGTGAGCACTGGTGGTGACGTGATATTCATCTGCGACGTTTTGGCTGAAAGCTTGTAATCAATTGCTTTTGTAGCCTTCTGTATAGCGCGTTTGACTTTGTCTATATATTCCTCACAGCTCAGCACGTCTGCATTGTATTCATCGTCAGAGAGACAATTATGAATAGCGTCATCTAATGCAACGAGCTTCTCTAGAGTTTCTTGAAGACGTTACCTGTAATGTTCAAAATCATCAAACGGGCATTCTATGGTAAGTGCATCAACAGCCGCTCAAAACCGCGTAGCATTAGTCCTCTCCCTAGTTCGCTTTCTTTTGAAGTTTGCTAACTGTATCTTTGATTCGTCCTGCATTATGTCTTACTAAAGACGGCTGTTGTAAGATTGTTTACGAGTGGGCTTGTGAATAGCTTAAACGTTTAACAAACAGCGTATGCGCAAACGTAAGTGAACGAAAACCTTTTAATAAAACTAGCTATTCTGAGTGCAAGTTTCAGGCTTGCAATACAAAGCCGCAAAAACTGTTTTGAAGCAACCAGTTCATGCGATCATATTATATTGGAATGGACTTAGCTTGTGACGCGGTCCGACGTCGTCTCTCGTTTCCTACAGCGTGAAGTAAGCCGTTAATTGTTGAAATCACGCAGGAAATCACAATTTCTTCCCGGGTTTCGGCACCAAAATATAACGAACACACAACACCGCGATTCCAAGGAACGCACATCATGGAATATAAAACATTAATTCAAGGATAATCAATATTTCCAGAGTGACTATAATTACAAATATCAACCCGCAACAACTTACACGAATAACAATGTCTCAGAACGTGTTGCATATATGAAGAGGGAAAAAAAATTCTTGCAACCACCTAGACGCAGTCCCGGGTCCCCTCGCATCGCATCGCATTTCCGCGCACTAACCACTTGGCCACGCCAAACAACAGCCATGCAGTGCTCAATTCTTGTAGTATTGTGCAGAGGAACGTAGGCTGACTTCGTTGCGAAACGGTGCTGAGGAGGTCATAAACGCGTGATAGTTCGGTAGGTTTCCAATATCAGGCTTCACATAATTGTTTACCATTGTTACTTGAAAGTTGTAGAAACGTTTCGATAATTACTAACCCATTTGTGGGAAAAAGTACACAAAGTCACTAGTAACGTCAGTTCACACTCCTGTAAACATACGTAAGCAGAGCCGATGTCTTGATATTTGATGATCTTTAAATTCTTATTTGCATAAAAGTAACACGTATTTTGAGAGAATATTGACCGAAAACGTTTTTTTTATGTAATCATTCATAGTAACAACCTAACCTAACCATATATGTAACGAAGGAAAATAGTCTATTATGAACTCACTTTCCAACAGAATGCATCCTCTGGTGATTCTTTAGTAACACAATCACTAAATCCAAACCTAAAACCGCTAAATATGATTAAAATAACAAATTATAGGTGTAAATAAACCACACGTCACCGATCGACAGGACCAGACCGAAATCCAAAAACCTCTCGGTACAATTGTCGTAAAATCGGTGGGAGGACTGTTCGATACCAAGTCTCAGAAGCTTACTGAATAGGATATTTCGATACCGAAAATGACGTCACTACCGAAAGTGATCTACTATACCGATAGGTATGAACGATACAGAATAGGGCCCCTGGTCAAATGAATCTCAATATCAGTCGGTAAGAGCTAATGATAGTGTTTGAGTGAGCGCGGATCCCACGAAGCCATGGACTCAAGTTGTCAACTAGGGACTGGGGAAGCTGTTGGTGGCTGCATAATGGTGTGGGCTGTATTTACATGGAATGTACTAAGCCCTTTGGTCAAATTGACCCTATCTTTGATTGGAAATGGTTATGTTCGGCCGCCTGCAGACCATCTGCAGCCATTCATAGACTTCATGTGATGTCACCGGGCCACAATTGTTCGTGACTTTTTTGAAGAACAGTCTGCGACAATTCGAGCGAATTATTCGGCCACCCAGTCGCTCGACATGAATCCCATCGAACATTTATGGGATATAATCGAGAACTCAGTTCGTGCACAAGATCCTGCACCAACAACACTTTTGCAGTTATGGACTGGTTCCAATCCTGCCTGTGTACTATTTTCTTTTTGTTTCTTTTTAATTTCATCGTACAGACTACCATTAAATGGTATATGTAATGCAAAATTATTCCAAAATAGTCATTTTAGCTGCAATAATTTCATTAATAAATCACAGTTGCTTCACATTTGTATTCCGTTTGTGGTTCATTGTTAAAATTCTAAATATCTGGACAGTTCCACGCCGGCCTCTGTGGGCCAGCGGTTCTAGGCGCTTCAGTCCGGAACCGCGCTGTTGCTACGGTCGCAGGTTCGAATCCTGCCTCGGGCATGGATGTGTGTGATGTCCTTAGTTTAGTTAGGTTTAAGTAGTTCTAAGTCTAGGGAACTGATGACGTCAGATGTTAAGTCCAATAGCGCTTAGAGCCATTTGAACCGTATGGACAGCTCCAAAGGGCTCGCAACGATAAACGAAGTATTAGCAGCTGCGGAAGGATTCCAGATACAGACGAAAGTACTCTTTTTGAGCTCGATTATACAATTAATACCGATCAAACCGGCTACTAGTACCGATCGACGTGCAACTGGTCCTTCGAGGAACCAGGAGCGGAAACGATTTGAGCAATATTAGTCATTCCTTCAAGCACAGTACCGCATAACTGTGTCAGAAAAGAAGTTGTCTCGTATTTGCTTATGCAGGCCTATGCAAGAAACATCCTGGGAATTTGGTCTGATGGTTCAGGAAACACTAGATGAGTTGACTTGTAAACCGAAAATGTAATTGTGACCTGCACGAAATCAGGCAAGTTTAAGAAAATGCTATACAAAGGGTTTTTAAAATCTGCCATTCTTCCGTACATGGAACAAGAAAAATTTCTTTTCGTTATTGATTCGTAGGGTGGACAGACTGATCCGACATTTTACGATCAAAGTTTTGGAGATGTAAGAAAACTATGCATCTTCACCATAAAAATGATCCCACCCAAATATACTCTACTTTGCTGCTCCTGTGATGTTTACTTAAACGGACAGGTTAAAATTTCCACTAAAAAATTAAAAATGCTCCTGACTTATTAAAGGCTAATAGAGATATCGCTTCTAGGGAAGATTTCACTCTGCATCAGTTTAGTGCACCTGCTTTCATGGGAATGATTAAATACGTATGGTTCGCATCGAAGTTCATGGAAGTAAGAACAATCTTTTTAAATTTAAACGAACTGTGTCTACCGGTATCGCATCTTAAAAATCCGCGTACCTGCAAGGCAGCAGCTTTCATCAAATGTGCGTAGTGCTTTATGATTTTGTGTTTCGATTGCTTCTGTGAGAAATATTATCCGGAATTCTGTTCTAGCACAGCGAGGGATGTAAGCAGTAGCGAGTACGACGATTCTGTAATCTATTCCTTTACGAGCGGAATACGCGTTTGAAGAAAGATCGCTGTAACGATTGATTTTGTAATGAAGTTACTATGGCGAAGATACGATCGTATAATAATTTTGTATGACATACACTATTTAATATTCTCTACGATGAAATTTAAAATTACACAGGCCGTATTTGAACCAGTAAGGCCGTGAATGTCAGCTTCAGTACTGTGCCCACTTGGTGAAAGTGTGAATTAAATTGGAAGTATAGACGGTGCGCATAAGACTTCAGCATCGATTTTCTGCGATACCAGGGGCCGTCGCATGAAAAGCCGCTAGGCAGGAACTCAGGACAGGTTCCTGTACAGTATATCTGAGATTTATAAAAATCCCTCATTAAAAGATCTGATAACCCTCTTCTGTGACTTTCCACGCTAGTTTGTCCTCTGCGAGCCTCTTCATATTTCCATAATTACTACAGCCTGCACCCGTTTGGACTTGTTTTGTATAGTTCAAGTCATGGCCTCTCTTTACAATGTCTACGATTCCATGCCATGCCAGATTAACAATTCCGTGATGCTGCAGTATGTGTCTTATCAATCTATGTCTTCTTTTAGTCATGTTGTGCGAGAAGACACTTTCAGCATCTTTTCATTCGTTATCTTAACTACCCTCCTAATTTTCTGCTTAGTTAACAGTACAATTCGAAAGATTCTGTATGGACCAAATAAGTATTTGTACGGCCAGCAGTTCTCAGCCACGTTTTGTGATAATACTAGCTGATTACTCAGCGTCGCCCAGGTATGTGTTTATTCCAGTCTTCTATTAGACCAAACCACACCCCTCACTCTTTCCATCTCCTCTTACACTTCTCTCTATAAATCAGCTCCTTGCTCCATTGTCCATGTCCTAATTCCCCTCCTGTAATTCCATATCCTTCTCCCTCTCTCTTTCTCAGTCTCCTCCTCCACCTCTCTCTCTTTCCTCCTGCCCCTCTCTCAATTAATCTCCTCCCACTTCCTTTGTGTGTCCATCTCCACCTCTCCCCTCTGTCTGGCCATACACTCCTCTTCCCTTCATCCTCTCCCCCTGTCCTCTGCCTAACTCTTCCTCTCCTCTGTCTTTGTCCAACTCCTCCACTTTCCTTTCTCCTCTCCCCTCTCTCTGTCAGTTCCCCCTTCTCTAAGTTTTCCCTCCCCTCCTCCTCCTTCTCCTGCTATATGTGTCTGTCTCCTATTTCCCCCTCGCTATCTATCTCCTCGTCTTCACACTAACCCCGACAGGAGACTTGTGGTTCTTATTCCTGCAATACTTCTTTTCGGATTGTAAATAATATGTGTAACAAATCGTTCCAGGGCCTTAGAAGGAGGGTTTTACCCGTGGCTTTACCAGCACACGCACATGTCGAATACATATCAGTTATATTTAATCAAACAATGGAAAATCCAGGATGGAATGTAACAATACCAGAGAAGTAAAGTTGCTACGTACCATATAACGGAGACGCTGAGTCGCGATAGGCACAATAAAAAGATTCACTCAATTAAAGCTTTCGGCCATTAAGGCCTTTGTCAGCAGTAGATACACATACACACACGCACGCACACACACACACACACACACACACACACACACACACACACATAAATGCAACTTGCACACACATCTACAGTCTCAGAGAGCTGAGACCACGCCCACGCATATTTGTACAATATATCTCCAGCGAATTTCGGACTGCAGTTTTTTTTTTATCACGCTGCTCAATGTCTATGACATAACATCTCCTGAACTATGTGCTGTACAGTCATGAAACCTTGCAGGTACATCCAGTGGTCTATGTGCCTACTGTGTGCGAAATTTGTTGTGAATAGAGCAGTTAGCAAAGATGTAATTAATCAAAACGTCATGCATGCTGTGGCAATATTCGATGCCATATCTCCTGAACTATGATAAAGTTTTGTAGGTATCTTAATAGGCAGATGCAGATACTGTCTGCGAAAAGTGTTGCGGGTAGAGTTAGTAGCAACGAAGTAATAAATTTAAACGTTCCACGTGATGTGGTACTTTTTCACGCATCTCAGTGCTTGTGACGTCATATCTCCGGAACTAAGTGCAATACAACGTTATAATTTATCTGGTACATTCGGTGGTATTTGTGAAAACTGACCGCACAATGTATCACCAGTACAGGTAGTAGTAAAGAAGTAAGAAAATAAAACGTTATACTTCATGTGACAGTTTACTGTGTCAACAGCAAAAAATTAGTAAGTTAACCTTTTTTCCTTTCATAATTTTTTTGGGATTTGTCAATGGGAAAACGTTTCGTACAGGTTTAGAATTATGTGCAAAGTTTGTTGAATGTCTCTAAGTCCACTTATTCTACATAGTGGATGACTAAAGAATGAATATTTTCGCGTGGTGAGCTACACTATTTTTTCATACTCACACCTTTGATACGTGGGTGGTTCTCACCGCAACATTGATTCTTTACTACATAGTAAATGATATGCGTACCAAGTTTGGTTAAAATTGGTTCGGTGTTTTAGGAGGAGGTGTGGAACATACATTGATATATACGTACGTCCATTTTTATAATTTTTATGGAGCCGACCATCAACCACCAGCCGACTTCAACAATGTCAATTAATCTCACGAGCTCCTTAAAATGCAGTTTCCCTGCTCATGAACAAACAAAAGTACTTACAGAGAAGTAATATTTTATGATGCGCTTAATTTTAATTGACTATGGTGAATTCAGGTGTGAGGTAAAAAAAGAAGGCCGATTACCTCAGGGGCAGAGGGGTAAGTAACGCGGAGAACGTGAGAGGAGGGATGTCTTATCGTTTGTCTTCCAGTACTGACAATTCACGAGCGTGTCCGACTCGTATCGGTCAGCTGTTATGCTGTAAATTTTGGCAAGGAAGTTACATGGATTCGTGACGGCATATTTACAGAGATGCTCATCTTCAAATGTAGTGCTTATTTGTACCAAGGAACAGTAAATTAATTAAGGTTATTGCAATCACCATCATCATTGTAATACAATGCACTGAGTAGAAAAAAGTGGTATTTAAATCATCTATCAAAGATCTATGATAGTGGCCCATGTTCAATAGTACATTTAAATATAAGTTCTAATACTATTATTAGTCAACGCTGCTCACATATATAGTAAAACCAACAACACTTCACCAATCATCTGTAGAGTCCCAACTTTAGATCACTGATATGAATATGGTGTCTGTTCTTTCGGACATGCCCGAAAGAATAGATACCATAGTCATGCCGGCCGGGGTGGCCAAGCGGTTAAAGGCGCTACAGTCTGGAGCCGCGCGACCGCTACGGTCGCAGGTTCGAATCCTGCCTCGGGCATGGATGTGTGTGATGTCCTTAGGTTAGTTAGGTTTAATTAGTTCTAAGTTCTAGGGGACTGATGACCTTAGAAGTTAAGTCCCATAGTGCTCAGAGCCATTTTTTGAACCATAGTCATGTAAGTGTATAGTTTGGGCAACACCGGCCATGACCTTCTTCTTCTGTGCGGATGCACACATACTCCCCGAAATCTTATGGGACTTGGTAAGAATGTCTTCCACGAGAGATGGGTGTGTTGGAGTGGGACACTACGAATGTAGTGTGTGGACATACAAGGTGAGAATGTGGGTCTCGCGGGAGGCGTGAGCGAGATAGTCCGTGCAGTCACCCTTTGCTCTGTGTCTTCGGTGGCTCAGATGGATCCGCCGACACGGCAGCTCAGCGTGTTCGGTCAGAGGGTTAGCAGCCCTCTGTAATAAAAAAACTGAGTTAATCGATCAACAACGAACTTAAACCGATGTTTAAGTCCGCCCCGAGCGGATGCAACGAACGAAAGCGAAAAAATGAAATTAAAAAAAAAAATGTAGTGAGCGTCTGCCATGTAAACAGGAGATCACGGGTTCGAGTCCCGGTCGGGGCACACATCTTCGCCTGTCCCAGTTGATATATATCAACGCCCGTCAGCAGCTGACGGTATTAATATAATTCTAATTTCGTTTAGATCACTGAGGTGGGCAGCAATCTGAAAGAGACCACAGTCAACAGGAAGTGTCCGAATGGTGCCGACACGTAGAAATCAGTGCTTTGGGGCTACCGACCAACTCTTCGTACGGCTGTAATAGGAGAATGTTATCAACAACGAAGGTGACCAATAAATATACAATCACAAATTGTGAGCCCCCTTCAGTATACAGAGACAAAGACCTGTGTTGCGTCTCCTGCTGCGTAAATGGCTGAGCATGGACAGAGACATTGTAACTTCTTTGGTGATAATACTCAGTAAATGTCTGAACATGGCTTGTAAGCCGAAAACCGGTTAACACAATAAAAGTAATATTGTAGAACAAAAGCAAACTAGTGCGTTTCATTTATTTTGGACAGAGACGTTTACCCAGCATATTGTAAATGTTCATTGCAAATATAGTAAGATTAAAATTATATTGCTCTTAAAAGTTACGCACACTTATTGCCTGGCATATGACGGAAACAATACGTTACATTCAAGCTTGTGAACTCTTGCGTAGTTGCCATCTGGCCGAAATGCGATCTGTTGGAACTGTCAGTGCGCCGCGACAGGTGGCAACGCGGCGAACGTTTCGTCGGCTCTCGGGTGCAAATTAATTTTAATTATACTGTATTGAGAATACTGACACAGATGATAACAAAGTTTCTAGATTTAAAAGCCACAATGAGGATTACATGCAAACGAAAAGACGCAGATATGGACGATTTAGTCAAAAACTACGAGGGCGTTCAACAAGGAACGCAACACATTTTTCTCTGAAAACAGGTTAGTTTTATTTAGAATTCCGATACCCGTATTATTCCCCACTTGTTTGGCTACAAAACGATATTTCTCAACATAAACTCCGTTCAATGCGACGGCCTTTCGCCATCTTATTGCCAGTGTCTGTATGCCCGCATGGTACCACTCTATTGGTCGACGTCTGAGCCAATGCCTTGCTGTATGAATAAGTTCCCTGTAATTCCTGTACTGCCTCCCCAAGAATGCATCCTTCATTGGGCTTCACAGATGGAAGTCGGAAGTAGTGAGACCCAGGCAGTAGGGTGGATGAGGAAGAACAGTCCAATGAAGTTTTGTGAGCTCCTCACAGGAGTGCGGACTTGTGTCAAGCCTTGCGTTGTCATGCAGAGGCAATTGTTCGTTTGCATTTCTGTGGCGACGAAGATGCTGAAGTCGTTTCTTCAGTTTCCTGAGGGTACCACAATACACTTCCGACTTGAACGTTGCACCAGAAGGGAGGACATCAAACAGAACAACCGCTTCAGTATCCCAGAAAATTGTTACCATGACTTTACCAGCTGTGGATGAGACTTAGAACTTTTTCTTCGAAGGAGAGGCGTCACCCCATGGATTGCTGTTTTGTTTCCGTTTACAAAGCGGTGATCTCATGTCTCATCACCTGTGACTATGTTTGACAAAAGATCAGCAATTCTGCACAGATGATCGTTCGTTGCTATTTATGGTCTTCTGCTAGGTGGCGAGGAACCTAGCTCAAAGACGTCCAGTTGAGCAGCGAGGTGTTTATCTGTGATCGGTTGATCACTTCGAATGAGAGTTTTATCAAAGGAACTCGCCAAAACAGCCCTGCAAATTGATAAGATATTTTATTTTATTTTCGCTACCAGTTTCGGCAATTCAATATGGTATCTTCAGGCCAACTTGGCGAAAGTTATCGTCATACTGGGGCCATCTGTTTCTGGATGTCGTGAGTTCTACAACGAAAGCACAAACAGTCAAGCCTAAAAGCTTTCGTTGTAGAATTCATGGCGTCCAGAAACAGATTGCCCCATTATGCTAACATCGATAACAATGAACTGCCGAAACTGTCAGCGAAAATAAAGTAACTCCTCAATTTGCACGGCTGTTCGCAAATTTCTTTCTTTAATATTTGACCAGCCGCTGTCCCACGTCTACAATGAATCAACAGAGATCGAATGAGAGTGTCTGCACGTTCCAACATTGCACGAGTCACAGCTGTGTCCGGCCGGCCGGCATGCGGGAGATCAAACAGGCTTGCACGACCGTGTTGCGGTGATGACAGACATCTTGTCCAACGGTTCACCGAGATTATGTTCACTGCCAAAACTCTGTAGACATTCTGTAAGGTCATGTGAGCATCTGCAGTGCTCTGTTTTATCGCAAAAAAAGAAAAAAAACTCAATGACAGCTCTTTCATGGAACGTACCTCCATTACATATGGATATTCGTGTGGAAGTGATAGAAAGTTTTCTACATGTCTTTGAAGCATATAGCTGACGCAGGACCTGGGTACCAGCCCTGAGTTCATCTAGTGCAATTTGGGAAACCGCCTAAAAACCATATCTAGGGTGTTCGGCACACCGACACTCGTCTTTAACTGCCATGTGGATTCGACCTGGAGCCAGTGCACCTCCGCATCCTGGAAAAGGCATATTAACACGCACGGCTATCCGGGCGGGTCTTAAATTTACTTTTTAATTTTAGAAAATAAAAATCGTGAGTCCAAAACAAACTTGTAACAGTACCGAAAAAGAAAGGATTCCTAGTCTTTTTGTAACTATCACTTTTAACTGCTTGGGCCATAACCCTATGTGAAATAATTTCACGTCTTTGTTTCCACTGAGCTCTGACCATTTTTGGTTGTTGCCACACCACCAAACTGAAATCCAGCTTTTCGCCTGCTATCTTTTTTCGATTATTGCTACTGTCATTTAACATAAAATTCTTTCATCTGTTCCAAAGCGTACATTCGCAATTTTTTATATGTTCATAAAACAATGCTAAAATATATTTGAATTCATATGTTGCTTTGTTCTTGGGTTTTTCGTTTCTTCTGGTTACTCTTCACCTGAATTACCTAATCCGAATTTTGAAATCCAAACCCCAGCTTCATGTGGAAAATTGGAAATTTGTGGTAAGGTCTTATGAGAGCAAACTGGGGAGGTCATCGGTCCCTAAGCTTGCACACTACTTAATCTAACTTAAAATAACTTGCGCTAAGGACGGCAAACACACACACACACACACACACACACACACACACACACACACACACACACACTTGCCTGAGGGAAGACTCGAACCTCTGACGGGGGGAGCCGCACGGACCGTGACAAGACGTCTCAGACCGCGCGACTACCCCGCACGGATAGCTTCATCTCTAGTGTCTGTCGTGCACCAGCATTCTTCACACTCTTAATGTATTTTTGATCGTTTGATCGTTAGTGTTGTGATTATCTTTATTAGTGTAGGTAATGCCTGGTGTACAGACAAAAATATTTATTAAGAGGATGATAAGTGAAGAGAATGGCTTTTTAAAGAAATATGGGAAGAAGAATTTTGTCTTATAAATGGACCCAAAGAAAGTGCTGCTATCTGCTTAATGTTCCAAGAAACGGTTGTGATAGTGAAGAGAGACAACTTATTTCACTACTACGCAGGTAAGCATAATACATTTACAGTAGATTTTCCTTTGTATACAAATGAAGGGAACGAAAAACTGTTGATCTAAAATCAACAATTCGTTATCAACAAAATGTTATGTCAGTAGCAACAGGGCAATATCATTCTGTCACAGAGGCATTATACAAAGTATGTACTCAAAATATTCCTGCAAAAAATATGAGGGGCAGTCAAGTGAAAACCGAACACCTGAGAGAAAGGGACGATGAAATAGCTCCGTTTAGCAGTAATCGCCATACACAGTAAGAGTTTTATCCCACTGGGAAACGACATGATCAATTCAGTGTCGTAGAACGAGATCGGCTGCTGACTGATCCACAACCACACCCACTCTTGCATTTCCTAGTCTGACTGAAATCGACGTCCACGTATGTCTTTCTTCAGGTCCCCAGAGTTGTGAAAACCACACGGTGAGAGAGCTATGCTAGACGGAGGGCGCTGTAGTGTTTTCCAACCAATTCTCCGAAGCGTAGCCTTCATACAGTTGGGAGTGCTGAGTGGATCGTAATACAGGATCATTCCGTTCAACAGCATTTCGACAGCCCGAGGGCAAAGAACAAAGCCAATAGTGGAAAGAAGCCACATCTTCCCCACCAATTAATGGAGTCTATTTGATTTGCAGTGTTATTCGATTCGTTTAGAAAATGGTACCCTCCTGGCCCAAAGGTCGATCAGGACAATCTCAAAGCTCATTAACCCCAAACGAAATACAGTGACCGTAAACGTGCTGGCAATTAAGAAGCTCGTTCATGTAATACAATAATACTGGACCTGAGCCAGGTGACAAAGAGCCCTTCCTCTTCTAAAAAAAAGGCCGCTTAAGCTCCATCTCCGTGACGTTCTGACTGTTTTACCAATGTCTCATTCTCGCACTCAGCAACTAGCCCCGCATTATAGTTTCTCTGATACTGAAAATTAGCTCATGAGGCTAGGCCATTACTTACTGCAACCTGTGTTTCTTTCGAAAATAGTCTGATGGTTGTGACTTTTTAGACTCTCCCGACGGGTCTGGTGCAAGTACACTTGCCGCCGTATCGTATTGTCTAAATCCCAAAATATTTCATCGATGCTACTCCTCGACATCTTCAGGTGGTGGTAATTGCTGCTGCCACTGCTGCAGGATGCGGCTGGTAACAATCGCACATCGGCGTCCAAATTTATCAGGCCAGGAGCAGGCAACACGCGTCTGCCGGAAGACGCTCACAGTTGGAGGAAACAAGCGCTGGTAGTGTCCTCTGCTGAGACCCGCAGAAAGACCTTCCGCGCGTACGCTGTGGGCAGTGACTGTGTCCCCGGACGCTCCTGCGGTTAAAAGGTGAATTAAATCTCAGCAGTGCTTTGCGTCGAGTCATGAAACGGAAGTTCTAGTTTTCCCTGTTTTGATTTAATGATAGCCACTGCTGGATTCCAGGCGGTGCTTAAATGAAAACCTGCATCCCTGTTAAGATTACCAGCCGTACGGCTATGCATGGCCTCCTTAACAATACAGTCCCAGAAAGATGACTCTGGGGATAAATTTTACGTCTTTTCGTAAAACGTGCGATGCCCCAAGTCCAGGCTATGCTCCGCCACCGCTGATTTATCAGGTTGCCCCAGGCGTGTAGACGATGATTTTCGACGCAACGTTCTTGCACGGAAACAACGACTACGTCAGCGCAATGCTGTTCAGTGATGAATGTACCTTCCACGTCTGTGGCAAAGTTAACCATCACAACCGTTGAATACTGGGAAATGAGAGTACAGGAGAAATGTCTGGGTACGGAAAGGACACATCAAAAGTTAACATGGGGTGGGTTTTCTTCATAAACATGGTGAGATTGGACCATTTTTGTAATGGAGGCTGCAGTGACAAGGCACAGCTGTCTCGACATGTTGGCGAACTGTGCAGTTCCACATATGCCCTCCCCCCTCCCCCCCTCCCCCGATGTCATTTTCCAGCAGGATAGCGCCCCTTCCCACTATCACGGCGATGCTACCACATTTCTCCACGAGACGTTACCTGGAAATTGGATCAAAAGGGAGGATTGTTTTGCCTGTACCCCTCATTCTCCTGATCTAGCTCCGCTGGATTTCAGAGCATAGGGGCTTACTAAGGGGGGTGTGACGTGAAACGGGCCGACTTGGAGCAGGAGAGGCACC